>NW_027210612.1:0-65000 GCF_029030835.1 Brachyistius frenatus
TTCCACAATTGTCTTTCGTCTCCCACCAGATTCTGAAGCTGTATGCATGGGAGCCATCCTTCCTGGCACAGGTGGAAGGTATTAGGGGGCAAGAACTGAAAGTCATGAAGAAGTTTGCCTACCTGACATCTGTCTCTACCTTCATCTTCAGCTGCGCCCCATCTCTGGTGAGTCCTGTAAAGAAGCTTTTCACAAAGGGACCAGAAACAGCTGGTCAAGGATGGTCTTTTTTTCTTCACACTGTCTTTTTTTCCCCACAGGTTTCTCTGGCCACATTTGCAGTGTTTGTAGCTGTGAGCCCAAACAACGTGTTAACTGCTGAGAAAGCTTTCACTTCCATCTCTCTCTTCAACATCCTCCGGTTTCCCCTGGCCATGCTGCCCATGCTCATTGCTGCCATGGTGCAAGTAAGGAACAGCCTATACATGGGGCATGCACACACATCAAACTTATAGGGAAACTCACTTAACCTGTTCTTTCATACTTCAGACAACCGTGTCCAGGAAGCGCCTGGAGAAGTTTCTGGGAGGGGAAGACCTTGACAGTGACATTGTGCGCCATGACCCCAGTTTTAGTACGTTCACCTTCACTAGTTGCAGTGTTCCTCTGCTGAGTATTGACCAGTTTATTGGCAAATGTGAAGTTAATTGTATGTATCTGTTTTCATCTGTTAGACTCTGCTGTCAGCATACGTGATGGTTCCTTTGCTTGGGAAAGCGAAGGGGAGCCTCTGTTGAAAAAGTATGTTTATTGTGTTAAACAAAGTTAAACATTTTCATACAGGATATGGTTGCAAAACTTTTCCCCACTGTATTTTACAGTATTGAACATATTTGCTCTGTGTGTGTTTACCAGTGTGTCCTTAGAAATTAAGCCTGGGCGGTTAGTCGCAGTTGTGGGAGCTGTTGGCTCAGGGAAGTCCTCTCTCATATCTGCCCTCCTGGGAGAGATGCACAGCACCAAGGGCTTCATAAACATTATGGTAACACCTCCTTTCTGTCTTTATATCTGTCTGACAGTGACATTGTGCACAGTGTAAACCAAAATAACTCAGTGTCTATAGTACTCAAAAGATTAGAGATTATGATGATTATTAACAGCGTAACAGAACGGCCTCTCACTCTGACTGTGTCTCTCTTCAGGGCTCCGTTGCCTTTGTGCCACAGCAAGCCTGGATTCAAAATGCCACTCTGAGGGATAACGTTTTGTTTGGCACTCCGTACGAGGAAAGGAGGTTCCAGGAGGTGATACAGGCCTGTGCCCTCACGCCCGACCTGGAGCTGCTGCCTGGAGGAGACCTCACTGAGATTGGAGAGAAAGTACGTTTTGTGTTTGAGGTTTCAAGGATTTAAATATGATAATCATGAGAGTTTTGTTGCTGTGTAGACTGTTGCTATGAATGCTGTATGTAAAATCATTGTGACATTGATTATTGATCAAAACTCTCCTCTCCTCTCCTCTCCTCTCCTCTCCTCTCCTCTCCTCTCCTCTCCTCTCCTCTCCTCTCCTCTCCTCTCCTCTCCTCTCCTCTCCTCTCCTCTCCTCTCCTCAGGGTATCAACCTCTCAGGGGGTCAGAAGCAACGTGTGAGCTTGGCCAGAGCAGCTTTCAGTCAGGCTGATATTTATTTATTGGACGACCCCTTGTCTGCTGTGGATTCTCATGTGGGAAAACATCTGTTTGATAAAGTTATTGGACCCAATGGGATACTGAAAGACAAGGTTCGTGCCGGGCCTACATTAATGTATTGAGCAGTATTAAATATTTTAATTCAAAGAACCATCATTTGAAGATAGTAATTCACAGTAAAGTGTTGACTAGGGTATATCTTTAGTATTAGTGGCAAACAGTTTTGAACACATATATGTTTAAACAGAATAATAACAATGTGATAGTGGGTTTACAATCATCCTATTGACCCACTAGTACACATAAAATAGAGTGTAAAACATATTTTCCTTTGTCACTGCCTGAAGTCATTTGCAATTGTTTTGTCGGCACAGACTCGTGTCCTGGTGACTCATGGAGTAAGCTTCCTGCCTTATGTAGATGAAATAGTGGTGTTGGTAAATGGAAAAGTTTCTGAGATTGGATCGTACAGCAGCCTTCGTGCCAGCAGAGGAGCTTTTTCTGAGTTTCTAGACACATACGCCAAAGAACAAAGTAATCAGACCCAATCAGAGTCAGGTAATTACACCCCTTTCTCTCACTGCATTAGTAATACACAATAAATTGTACAAATTACAATTCTTTATAAATAATTATTTTATAGAATAAAAACTGATTCTGCATATGTATAGAATTAAAATGTATACAATGAAATGTCCAGTGACATAACTTGTGAAGTACAATTTGTGCATAAATGAAGAGTAATTGTATCCATAGATCCATATCTGGGCCTCTAATTTACAAGTCATATTTAATCATTTATACATCAATAGCATTTTTTTTTTAAATGGAAACATACTTTACATATTGGCATCTTAGATTTTTATGTAACGTGAATAATATTTCAGGTCTTTTTTCATATTTTCATCAATACTTTGTATAGGTTTTATTCACACAATTATTTCAAGCATTATATATTACTTTTCTGCCTATCTATGAGACATAACGTTCTGTGTAATGTTTATTCAGATCGTTCCCAGGATACTTCAGACTTGGAGCTCATCCCTGACATAGTAGACACTCAACCCGATTCTCCTTTGGAAGACACGGTTTCTAGTACACTGAAGAGAGAAAGCAGTATACGTCGCAGCCAGCGTAACAGCAGGTATGAGCACACTGAAGTGGTGGATGTCAACCTTGAGTTTCTTAATGCACATCATACAAAAAAAAAAAAAAAAAAGTTTTATTCTTTTAATCCTGCTGTCCTTCTCCATCTATTTTTTTCTTTTGTTTTTCTAGTGTCAGACTAAGAAAAAACAGTTCTATAAGAAAATCCGAAGATGTTGGTGAATCAAAGAAAGGCCAGAGGCTAATAGAGAAGGAAACTATGGAAACAGGACATGTAATGAATATGTTTTGGTCTGCATAAATACTTTTTTTAACATCTCAAAATGAGAACCTGTTTTCCTAAATGTGTCCTCTCTCTGATGTCCAGGTGAAGTTCTCAGTGTACCTCCAGTACTTGCGAGCCATGGGTTGGGGATATTCCGTTGTAGTCTTCCTGATTTACTTCATCCAGAACATTGCTTTCATCGGTCAGAACCTGTGGCTGAGTGAGTGGACCAATGATGCAGTGGAGTACTACAACATGACATACCCTGCCTGGAAGAGGGACACCAGGGTGGGAGTGTTCGGTGTTCTGGGAGTGGCTCAGGGTAACTGAACATTATCATTCTTTCTTCTTTTTAAAAAAAAAAAAAAAATGTTTTCAGGTTCATGTCAATTTTCCTCAAAGCTGAATTGAATTGTGGATTTCTAACTCAGGAAAAAAAGGAAATACGTTTATTTCCCAAAATGTTGTACTCTTCCTATAATCTGGTGTCCAGCAATTTTTCATACCATTTAACTATAATTTTCTTCGGCAACAGAATCACAGACAGGATGAACTTTGACTGGGAAATTACATAATGTATTTAGATATTATAAGATCTCTTTATTTTATAAGGACATCTATAGAGACTGCACTGATGTTGAAGCCAAGCTTTAAATTCTTTAGATGTTTCTTATTATTTTTAGTTACAAAGTGGGAATGTTTGATGTTACTGCTTAATAACTTGCTTAATTTGTAAAAGTATCTCATCAGATGTTGCACCAAGCTGGCTGCTGAAATACACAACTGACACATATTTGATTCGAGAAGAAATATAATACCACTGTGACCACAGATAGCATAAAAGACTCGACAAACTAATTTTGCCTTAACTGGAAATCAGATGTAATTTGAATTACTCCCACTGGTAACATTAACAATGTCTCACCTAGTCTGGGTGCCTTAACCAATAAAGATTTAAAAGAGGTCCCCACAACCTGTTGCAATCCTACTCTGCCCAACTGAGACAAGTAACCGAGGTCAGGTCACTCCTTTCAGACTTAGAAAAGGTCATCCATGCTTTTATGTCTTTCAGACTTGATTTTTGCAAAGTACTGTTCTCTGGTATCAGCAGGTGAAACATCCAAAGGCAGTTGATACCAAATGCTGTTTTTAGGTTTTTAACTTGTACTAAGAGAAGCAACTATGTTACACCAATCTTCCAGCCTTTCACTGGTTGCTAGTTAGTTTCAGAATTGAGTTTAAGATTTTACTGGGTGTTTTTAAAGTCTTGTTTCTATGATCTGCTAAATCTATGAGCACTAAGCGCTGCCTGAGACCCTCCAGCAGGGCCCCACTGAAGGTGACCGGTTCTTGAAGTTTGATCCTTGAGCTGTGAAATGTCTTAAGACTTATTGTTATCTCATGGCTTTTTCTAAGATGATGTAATTTATATTATTTTATCTTTTTATATCTTAAGGATCTGAGTATTAATATTACTTAATTAAATTACTTTACTCATTGTCAGTAATTTAACAATAGAAAAAAAGGGATTTCCCATCTCTATTTGGATACCCAAATAGATTTGCTCAATTTTAGTAACTGTAAGTGATTGGCTAAGAGGTAATTACATTTTGAATTCAAGAGCACTCAAGGCTTTATTGTGAGTGCCTATGTTTTTTTCAGCGTAAAAGACAGCACCGTTGCAGTAATTATTTAGAAAATAAATTTTTGATTTTGTTTCTAATCCTTAACATTTGTCATATTTGTATAGTACAAGCAAAATGGGTCTTTCAGAATTTATGAATGTACAAATTCAAACTTGTCTTTTTTTTTACCATTTAAAACGTTGGTGAAACGCAGAGCTTACATAAGTATATGTGTACAAAAAAAAACCCCACCCTATTCCTATTTCTAAGTCGAGAAAAGTGAGAAAAGTCATTCATATAGCTTTTTTCTCCCAACTCTTTTATGCTTTTGTCCAAAATGGATTTCACATTGTATTGGTGTAGATTGACATCTCAAAAACTCTCTGCTTTGATTGCAGGCATCTTTGTGTTCCTTGGTACAATGCTCATGGCCAATGCCGCCGTTGCTGCATCTGGTATCCTGCATTCACGCCTGTTTACCAACATGCTGCGAGTGCCCATGGTTTTCTTTGACACTACACCAATTGGAAGAGTTGTCAACCGCTTTGCAAAGGTAGGGTGTATCATTCACTTTTTCCTAATAATATGTAATAAAAGTACATTAACATCTGAAGAAAATCTCACTAACGTGTGTTGGCTGTGGGGGGGTCGTACAGACTCATTTTCACTTTAAAAATCTGCAAAATGAGTCATTTTTCTAAACTTTTGTAAAAATAAAAACCTGTTAATGTTTTTGAAATTGTAATTTTGAGAGGGTAACCTGGAATATTCTGCATAATATCATCTCAGCTGGATGCCAGGGTATGTCAGTGCAATCTGCTTGACTGTGAAGTTTCTTCATTCATTTTTAGTGGAGTTAATTTCACTACTCAAACAAAGTGGCTCCTTTTTCTGCCTGTAGCATTTATTATCATGGAGCCCTGTACAGAAAAAGCACTTTTGAATCCCTTTCCCGTCCTCAGGTGTACTTAAAAATGTCCATGTCCAGCAGGAACTCTGACATTCCAACAGCTGTTAAAGAGAAATAGAGGAACACATTGTGATTATACTATATTAATCTATTGTGGGTCACTTGAAAGCACAGTTTTAATGAAGACTAACTTTGTTAACACTGGTCCTGAAGGACATCTTCACCATAGATGAAGCTATCCCTCAATCCTTCCGCTCCTGGCTCCTTTGTCTGCTCGGCGTACTGGGGACACTTTTTGTCATCTGTCTGGCAACGCCTTTCTTTACCATAATCATCCTTCCTCTGGCCTTGATCTACTACTTTGTACAGGTAAGCTAAACAAAGAAGAAATGCACAATATAAAAACTATAAAACAGTGGGAAGGCTTTTTCCAATTATAAAGAGAATTGAAATTAACCTTCCACTATTTTTTTTTTTTTTTATTTTTTTTTTTTTTTTTTTTTTTGTCTCTAAACAGCGCTTCTACGTGGCCACTTCAAGACAGCTGCGTCGGCTGGACTCGGTGTCTCGCTCTCCTATATACTCTCACTTTAGTGAGACGGTGTCTGGTCTATCAGTGATAAGAGCCTACAATCATCAAGAGAGGTTTCTCAGACACAACGAAAAAACTATTGATGAAAACATCAAGAGTGTCTACCCGTGGATAGTGTCAAACAGGTTCGCTATTTATGACCAAGTGTACCTTCAAACATAGATCCTCAACATATTCAACACGATTGATGACACCCTTAAGTTTGCGTGTGTATTTCTACGTGTGTTTGTTTCCTCCACAGATGGCTGGCCATCCGTCTGGAGTTTCTTGGAAATCTGGTGGTGTTTTTTGCTGCTCTGCTTGCTGTTATTTCCAGAAAGTCTCTGGATAGTGGCCTTGTCGGGCTGTCTATATCCTACGCCCTTAATGTTAGTCACAGATACACTCACACTGTCCTCACACAAACACGGCAGATAATGATGATATTGATGGCAATAAGACTTACGTTGATGAGAATAATGATCATTATCTCCCTTGTTGGTGCAGGTGACTCAGACCCTCAACTGGCTGGTGAGGATGACCTCGGAACTGGAGACCAATATTGTAGCTGTGGAGAGAGTGAGTGAATACACCGAGCTTGAGAACGAGGTATGTTGAAATGAGAGCTGTTTCTATACAGTGGAAAAGCATTTTGTGAGCAAGACCGCATTTGTACTGTTTATAAAAGACTGCACAATGGTTCCACATTCCCACTGTTTTCATGAATAGGGTATGAACTTTAGTTGCCGAGCTGGTTAGTAGCACATTACTCCCCTTTGATTCCTTGAATTTTTAAATGAATACCTAAAAGTCTTTGCGACTTTTAGCTTGAGGGTGTATAAGAACTTTGCAAAGTGTCTTCAGATGGTGTCATTTTCATTTAGTTTTTTGGTTAATGTTTTTCTGGCTCTTTACTGTGTTCATTTTATCTTTTCGTATTTTTTTGGCACTCTCTTAGCTTAGATCAATAATAGACAGACATATCATCTTGACAACATCTACTCTGTCTTTTTTTTCTTCAGGCTAAGTGGGTAACTGACACTCGGCCTCCAGAGAAGTGGCCTCAGGCCGGAAGGCTACAGTTTGAAAACTATAAAGTCCGTTACAGACCTGGATTAGACCTGGTGCTGCATGGGATCACATGTCACATCGACAGCACCGAGAAGGTGTGTGTGTGTGTGTGTGTGTGTGTGTGTGTGTGTGTGTGTGTGTGTGTGTGTGTGTGTGTGTGTGTGTGTGTGTGTGTGTGTGTGTGTGTGTGTGTGTGTGTGTGTGTGTGTGTGTGTGTGTTTGTCTGTATACTGTATGTGACAGAGCAGACAAAGCTTGTCTAAGTGTAAGTCTAAGTGTAAATCAAAATTTTAGCAAGCTATATAGATAAACCCCAAGATCAATAGTGTTTTATCAGGGTGTACATAGCTAATTATGTCCAACATATATTTCAAGCAATAAAATAGTTGATTGAAATGTTTTTATTATATTTTAATACTTGATTCATATCACGTATTTATATAATATATTTTCTTGTGAATATAATTTGTGTCTGATAGTTATTGTTTTATTTTTTTCAACTTTGCCTTCTCCCTCATTGAAAAATCCAGAATCTATGAACATTTAAATATTGTTCAAATTTCAAAGTTTAACTATGGGACACATCACTGAAATAAGTTTCCCTTTGGGCCAGGGTTGGTTTCCAAACCAATTATGATGTCACAAATCCAGAAATAGATGATTGGTGACTGTAATTTTGAAAACGTGTTTTATCCTCTTTACTTTCTCTCACTGCATACAGATTGGCATTGTGGGCCGCACAGGAGCTGGAAAATCAAGTCTTACAAACTGCCTGTTTAGAATCATTGAGGCTGCTGAAGGTCGTATCCTCATTGATGATATAGATATCTCCACAATTGGACTTCATGACCTGAGAAACAGGCTCACGATCATACCGCAGGTATAAAAAACATAAAAACCATAACCCAGACACTACATTCATTTTTAAATAGTACACTGACCTATCCATCCTTCTCCGCATAGGATCCGATTTTGTTCTCTGGGACCCTGAGGATGAACTTGGACCCATTTGACATATTTAGTGATGAGGAGATTTGGAGAGTACTGCAGCTCTCTCATTTGAAGGACTATGTCGCCGGGCTTCAGGAAGGATTACAACATGAAGTTTCAGAAGGGGGAGAGAACCTCAGGTGGGTAATAAACATAGACTCTAAAAATGTTTAAAATGAAAGGTACAGCAAATAGGAACTTCTAACTCCTAATGGGTGTCCATTTGTGGTTTATTTTTATTTCCATGTGCTCCAAAAAAAAAATTCTCTTGAGATTTCAACACACACCATCACTCTCTTCCCAGTGTTGGGCAGAGGCAGCTGCTGTGTCTGGCTCGAGCACTGCTGAGGAAATCTCGTATCTTAATTCTGGATGAGGCCACGGCAGCTGTTGACCTGGAGACTGACGATCTGATTCAGAACACCATCCGCAAAGAGTTTTCACACTGTACTGTCCTCACCATTGCCCACCGCCTGCACAGTATCATGGACAGCTCCAGGTGAGTTAGTGTCCCAGTGAGTGTCTTTGCACTCATTTCAGTCCTATTAATAGCAAATGTCTTTTTCCACACTTGTTTTTTTTTTTTTTTGTACATAGTGAAAAATCCACAAGAGTTTTTTTTTTTTTTTTTTTTTTTAAATAGCACTTTAAATGATGTAGTATTGGGATGGTTCACTTTGGGCAATTCCTGTCAGTTTGAATTCATTTGTTGCCAGCGTACATAATGGAACAAATATTATAAAACATAAAAACTCAAAATGTCATGTCATCCCTCCTGTGCTGTCACACCACCCGGACTTTTATGATAATATCTTAAAATGACGAAGATCTTTTGTCATATTATGTGACTAGAATTACCACCTCACGGTGCTATGCCTCTGCCAGCTAGACACGTTGCAGTATATATCAATGTCTGTCCAGACTTATATAATATATGAAGAGAGGATTGTGATGAAATCCTTGTGTTATGTGTGCTTGGCCAATAAGGCGAGATAGTATACAAAGCTTCAAATATAGTTGTTGCTGCAAAGATGCTACAAGTTCTAAAATGTGGATGCTTCACACACATCTTCAGCCTGGCAGCACAGAAGATGTATACACTCATTTTCAAGGGTGGACACCCAAGATCAGTGGTTTTCAAAACAGCACTTGAAAGCACTATCTCGTCAGCAAACGGCATTTCCTGTCACATGCTCTTAATTTTCCTGTATGCTGAGCACTTGCAGGGCAGAGATATTGTTGGCCAAATCCTAGTCATTGAATAGATTATTTTTGTCTTTGTTTATTTTTATTTTTTTTGTGGGAAACAATGGGATAGTCTATTTTTAGGTTTCATGGGTCAGGATCTCCAGCAGTTGGGGTACATCCTGTGTTTGTAACAGATGCTTGATGCCCGCAGCTGTGAGGTCCAAGTCAGCCTCTAGAGATTCAAACATGAAAAGATCTGCGAGACTTCAAAGTCTCCAGTGACTTCTCTGGAAAGCTGCACCATATTATAAGAGAGGGAGTGAGAGGCGGCCATTGATTGTATTCTAGCGATTTTGGAAATCGGCGTTTCATCTTCAACAGTTAGATATCTATAGGTAATATACTGAAAACAGTTTCACTATCAGGCTCCAACACATGCAGATTGGATTAAACCTACTTTTTTTTTTTTTGTTGATAACAAGTTTTGTGCTCTAAATCTAAAAATGCTAAGTCTTGAAAACACGCTAAAATCAGAAATAATGCTTGAAACTGCATGCATTCAGCACATGATGAATGTGAACATCAGGTTGTACAACACAGTGGAATGGGCAATTTGATAATAAAAAGGCGTTTTCACTTGAGCAATATTTTTCAGTTCAAGTCCTTTAATTAATAACCATACTCACCAACTCCAATTCTTGTTTGTTTCTATCCATGAGCTGGCTTATTGTTCATGTTTGACGGCACAGATATAGACAAAATAATCTCCTCCACTTTTATATCTGTGGAATCCTCCTCTATCAGCCAGTATCGACAATAGTCAATGGGTTACTATTTCTGACTGTGTTCCTTTTCTACAGAGTGATGGTCCTCGACGCTGGTAAAATCGTGGAATTTGATTCTCCTAGCAACCTGCTTGATAAAGGAGGCCATTTCTATGCCATGGCAAAAGATGCTGGGATATCACCAGAATACATCACAGCTCTCTAATTTGCACATTTTCAAAACAAACTTTTCTTTTTTAAAGCTGGATCAATTTCTTAAATTCCTTTCTTAAGACCGCTTTTAAAAGCTAGACTATGTTTTGAGATTAAAAAAAATTGTAATGTATTTATAGGAAACAATATAAATAAATCATATTCTGTATGTAAATACATTTTATATGTGAACAATAAATATTCTTTCTCAAAACTTGCTTTACTGTCAACTGAAGTTGTTTAAACTTGTTTAAATTTTAAACCTCTGTGTCATATTGAACACGGGTTTGGCTGGGTTTGTATTAGAATAGTTTGACATTTTGGAAATTCTCCTCAATGCCTTCCAGTGAAGAGTTTAACTGGGAGATTGACCCCATTATGTCTGTATAGTAAACATACATCTACACCAAGCAGGAGCTGGTTAGCTTAATTTACAAAAAAAACTGGAAACTCAGTTAGTCTGATTCTATGAAAAGGAACCACCGGAACCCCCAAAGTCCACTAATTATGAGGTGATAGCCTTTGTGTTTAATCTTACAAAAACCAGAGTAACAACAATTTGCAATTTTGTGGAACCTAAGTACCTTCTTCCAATCTCTGATGGTTGCCTGATTACTGATTTTAGAATTTTGTAAGAATTATATATATGTGTAGACACACACAGAGCAAACAAAACGTTTTACAAATGCGCTCTAGCATGTTGTGCCTTTCTGTATGTGAGTGAGTGTGAATTTACGGAGAGAGGGAGGTGGGGGAACGGAGACGGAGATGGTGAATGAGCGGTAGTCGCAGAAGGATTAAGAGAATCACTGATGGAAAGAGGGAGACAACCAAAGAGGTGTTTTTTGCCTTTCTTCTCAAGAAGGTGAGTCTCCACATTACTTATCTAATACATTTTCAAATAAACTATTTTCAAATGTACTAGTATTACTGTAAAACAAACATCATCTTGACTTTGAGGTTTAGAAGTTACAACAGATTATGCAGCTGTGCATTTCAAATTTTAATCAGCTATTAGCAAAGCTGTCAGCTGCCTATTTCAGTATAATGATATGTTTTACAGATGCATATAAATGCAAATGAGTAGTCTGCATGTCCTTTGATTATTTTAATTTAGTTAGTTTCCCACTGTCTTGAACAGCCATTGTTTTAATGAATAGTTCACAAAAGGTAGCATAATTTGGTCTGAAAATGCAATTATGTTTTTATTTAGGATGGCTGTGGATGTACACCTATCTTTAATGTTATGCCTCTTTTTCTTCAAATATGTCTGTTATTAACTGAAGGATTTAGTTTGTGACAATGCATTTTAATGGATTTGGATATTCATTCTGTAATTTCAAGGTAAATATAAAAAAAATATTTTGTCAACTAAAAGTACAAACATGGGATAATTAAAACTCCTTTTTCTTCTCTCAGGGCCAATAATCAAAAGGTCACCTGCTTATAAACATCTGTCAAATAGGAGAGTATGTACAGACGCCCTTCACTCGAAATTAATGCAATACCTTGGAAAGGAACGGTAATGCTGCTCTGATTCGAAAAGGGAAAACGTAAATATTTTAATACAATAAATGAAACCCATTACCATTATGCATAGTCCAATTCAGTTATGGAATTTATACACTATTTCTCTGTAACATCTTTTTATTTCTCCCTCAGCATGAACATCTCAGACCAGATTTCATTCCTCTTCAGCTGTAATGTCAGCCCAAGTGAGATGCCACAGCTCGACATTAGTGTAACCAAAAGTGAGCCGCTAACAATTGCTGCCCCCATGACCATCTTCTACAGCATCATCTTCTTGTTTGGAGTATGAACATTCAATTTACTCTAAACCTTGACACACAAGCCAATTTCATTATTGGATTTTGAATTGTAAATGTGATGAAAAAATAAGTAAAGTAAAGCAGCAGCAGTTAGCAATAATACTAGTCATAGAGTGTTAATGATATATAGAACAGCAAACTATACCAATTTTCATATTATAAACCACTAAATTCTCTCCCTGAATTCTCTGCAGGTCTTATTCAATGGTGTGAGCATACTCACCCTCCTAATGGATGCTCATATGAAAGTCAGTGCCATTCGTTTCTACCTACTCAGCCTCGTTATATCAGGTACGCAGTACTACTATTCATCGTATGTATGTCCAGGACTGCCAATCAGAGGTGTAATCACTGAGTTAAAGTTACATTTCATTAGAAGTGATTGCATTATACCTGCCAAAATTCTAATTTAATAAACCTACTTTGTCTGGTACACATAATTATTGCCAATCCATTGAATAAGTTTCACTCTAAACAATAACTCTTCATATGTATGAGATTAAGTTTGACATTAAAACTTGTTGGCTCTTTTTTTTTAATTAAAAAGATGTAAGTATACACATCAAATACAAAATGCAACTGAAAAGCCAAGATTTTCATTTTTATGGTCTCCAGAATGACTCCTAATAATAAACTAAAATTACTACCTTGCAGTTGTATGTCAAGTTAAAGCTGACATTCAGTTTGTCCAAACTTATTTCATATATGTAGTGAAGCCTTTGAAGGAAAACAGAGTTGTAGCAATGTCAGCAGACAATGCTTTAAATATAAACGTTGCTGCAAAGAAGCTAGAAATTTGAGGAAGCTCCTTCAAGGTGTCCCCAAGGTATGGAGTTTACAATAGTAGATGAATATGAAGTCTTAGTGACCTTAACCTGTGCCTTTTAAATTTTTTTATTGATTTGTTTCCCATTGAATCCAAGTGAATATTTGTGCCAATTTTGAATAAATTCAAAATTCCTGAAAGTCTTCCTCGTGGTCAGTAGCATAGGAAAACTGAGGTCACTGTCACATTGACCTTTGACCCCTCAAAATCCTTTCATTCTCAAGGCCAATTGAACGTGTGTAGCACATTTTTTAAATTCCCTCATGGCTTTCCTAAAATATAGTATTCACAATCATAGGACAGATGGATGGATACTATGACCTTGACTTTTGGCCACTGGCCACCACAATTTAATCAGTTCATTCTTAAGTCTAAGTGAACATTTTGCTAAATGTGAAGGAATTAACTTCAGACGTTCCTGAGATATAAGCATGGGAGGATATAAGGTCACTCTGACCTTGACCTTTGTGATCAATATCGAATCAGTTGTTCCTTGGGACCAAGTTAATGTTTGTGCCAAATTAGAGGCAATTTCATAAAAGCAATTTTGAGATATTATGACCACAAGCATAGGATGGACTGATGGACATATGGATGGACAATTGGCTATCACCATCGCAGAGGGATAAAAAGTAGAGTTTTAATTCAAACCGGGACTTTCATTTATAAATTAGCATCTGTTGCATTCAAGCCCTTGACAAATGAGTGCACACAAGGTTGACACCTGTCACAGCCAGATAAATCTATCAGCATACAGACATTTCAACAGTAAACAGACATTTTAAATTTAGCGTCAGGTATTACATTCCTGCACTGGCTCTTTGGACAGGGCAATGAGCACCCGAGATTTCCACCGACCAAGTCTTTCCAAATATCAATAGCTTTGTGACACAGAGAAATGTATCCACTGTTTTACAGCCAACACAACAGTAGAGACAGAGTAGGCTACAGTGGCACTTATCACGTAAGCTTGTGTTTTTGCCAGCAAGATAAGTTACGCACTGCATGTTTTAATTAAAAATGTTTAATTGAAACCTGCAGACGGAACGTGCAAGTAAAATTTTAATTTGATTGAATTATTTCAAGTCAGTATTGTCTGTCATGGACTTTAGAAGCTCTTTTAAAATACCACATCTACAGTAAAATGCTTTTACTTCAAGGAACATTATCCTTCCAAAATTGCTAAATGATGTCTTTTTCGTTCTTTAAATTTCTAAATCTCAGACATTATGCAGGTGTTGACCATCCCAGTAACTGTGTATCGGTATTACTGGGAGAGCTACCCATGGCGGCTGGGCCAAACAATGTGCAAAGTCTACTTCATGGTTCGCCAAGTGTACTGTGCCACCACAAGCTGGGTTATAGTTACCTTCACCGCTGAGCGCTATGCAGCCATTTGCCACACCATGTGGTCTGTTTCCAGCTTGAAGGTTGAGTATTAACACAACAAACATACGACACATTTTGTGACATTTTATGAGCTACCTATATAGTGACCCCACCATACATTCTGTGGAAAAAAAGGAAAAGTTTAAAATTAATGTTTGATCCATTTTAGCACAGCTGTCATTATGTGGTGCGATTTTCATGTTGTTTCTTACCGCCGAAAAATCATATTAAATATATTCGTTGTTTCTATTCAAAGAAACAATTCAAACTGACCTGTATTAAAAAAAAAATACTGTATATAGGACTGGAAAGTATTCAATACCAGGGCATTTTCATGTTAAAAACATACAGAAAGAAAGAAAAAAAGTTTAATATGAGTTCACTTTTGCTTGCTCTATATTTGTGTCCCAGAATGAAAGGTAAAATAACTACAGACTGAAATTGGGGTCCACTATTTTCACAAAATGCAAAACATACACAACCAGTTATTTATATATATATGTGGTGCGATTTTCATGTTGTTTCTTACCGCCGAAAAATCATATTAAATATATTTGTTGTACAAGAGCTAACAAACTGATTTTTCTACCTTCTCTCCTTTCTTTTCAAAAGAAGTATCGAATGCCATGTCTTCTTTTAGTATGGATTATTTCTCTGGTCTCAGCCGTGCCATTTGCTCTGGTCTATGACCAGGCACGTGCCTGCATCCTGGACTACACTGCCAAGACTCAAGAAGATGCCTTTCATGTCTCCACCATGTGTGAGATGACAGAGCCGGATCCAGCACACATCTACAAAGGAGCCTTACTCCTGAGAGCAGGGTTTTTCTTCCTGGTGAGATGAGTGATATTAAACAGATTGGGTTTGCTCATTTCCATATAATACAGGCACTCAATAGGCCTATGCCTCTCCAACCACAGGTCCCGCTGGTCTCCATCTTTACTCTTTATATGCTCATTCTGCTCTATTTGAGAAGAAATGGTCGTCAACGGAGAAACATGGGTCTCACGCGACCAGATCCAGAAGGGAGACGAGATATCCAGTGTCATCAGAATGGAAAGCTACTTTTAAATGAAAAAAGAGCCCTGCAACTCATGGGTGAGCCATGGAAAATAACAAAACCCTGTTTATGTCTTGAAAATAGGCACTGTGAATCTCATGAAGGACTTAAGTGTAGTTTATACTTCAGCGTAAAATCTATAGAGATAGATAGATAGATAGATAGATAGATAGATAGATAGATAGATAGATAGATAGATAGATAGATAGATAGATAGATAGATAGATAGATAGATAGATAGATAGATAGATAGATAGATAGATAGATAGATAGATAGATAGATAGATAGATAGATAGATAGATAGATAGATAGATACTTGATTAATTTTTTTTTCTACAGCAGCATTTATAGATATATACAAATTAAAAAATGCACAATATACGCAATCAAAATAGAATAATATTAAATTAAACTAACTAAACAACAGTGCAAAGATTTAAACAAACAAACAACCAACAGTGCAACGGTGTTATTGTTGTGTGATGGATTTTGCCAGAGGTGATTTATTGTATAGTCTTATTGCAGCGGGCAGAAATGATCTCCTGTATCGGTCCTTGTGACAGCGGAGCTGGAGGAGTCTTTTGGAGAAAGTGCTCTGATGTCCCTGCAGCAGGTGGTGGAGAAGGTGGTCAGGATTATCCAATATGGATAATAATTTCTTCAGCGTCCTCCTCTCCACCACCTTTTCCAGACTGTCCAATTGGCACCCAATTGTGGAGCCGGCCTTCTTAACCACTTTGTTAAGTCTGTTGGTGTCGCAGCAGCATACCCAACACCGGAGCCTGACACAGTCATCTTCAGAAGTGTAATTACATGTCAACTGCAGCAACTATGATTGGTCCACTTGGTAACATTTTGTCATTTACATATTTCAGTTGTCGGACAAGCAAAGAAAATCCCCCCTCTTTCTGCCTTAATTGGTTCAATGGTCGTACATACCATCTACTCCGACGTTGTCTCTCTTTTCTGCGTTGCAGTAATTTCAGTAAAAGTAACTGTTCAACATTTAATAGCACCAACTCCAACATGATCCACTCAGTTTCAATCGCCATTGTTTGAAGTGCAAAAAGTTACTCAACAAAGTAGTAAAGAAACTCACCAAGCCACCAAAACACTGCAGTTGGTGTTTTGGTGGTTGAACCTGGAATCGTCTTTGTGTGAGCATCTGCAAAGTCTTTCATGAAGAGCTGTCATTATATTATTGGTAAAAGAGTCTAGTAGGCATTTAAAATGATTGGATTTTAATAGACACTGACTGCAAAAACATAGTTTTGAATTAAATGCTTCAACAAAGACAGATTGGACTTCTGAGTCTGAAATGCCATGGATTTACACTAAACATACAAATGAATGCCCTTTATTTTATTGACATAGTATTAATGGTCATTTAAACATTGTGAGCTATTAACATCTGCATTTTCTTTTCCAGGTGCAGTCGTAGTGGCATTTTTTGTTTGTAACTTCCCAGACATTGCCTCGTCGCTGATGCAGGTCTACGCGGTTGTGTGGTCCGACACAGTCCTCGTTGTCTACACCATCCTGAAATCGTACTTGTCACTTCCACTGTGGTATATCAACGGCGCTCTGGACCCGCTGTTGTTCTGTATTTCTTCCCACACATTCCGCAGGGCGTGCTGGAGAACTCTGGCTAGGCTCAGACCTCGCTGCTACTGGAATTATGCTGAGGCCGAGAGGCTCGAGCAAAGAAGCAAGCACACCAGCAAGAGAGAAGACAAAGAGTAATACGCTAACAAACAAATCTGATCACAGGGATGGGGAGAGCCATAAAAGCGCCTTTCAACATGAGCAGCAACAAAAAGCACTCTAAATAATGTGTATTACTCCTTCATGCTCTACAAATTTGTAACCACGGGATGTAAAAACAGAAAGTCATTTTTGTCTGTTCCTTTTTTGCTTTCTTTATTTTGATTTCATTACCCAGAGTCCAGCTGATATCAGAAAAATTAGCAGGTATTTTTTTTTTTATAAACTAAAAATGTTTACCATGTCTAGAAAATAGGTGGAATTACCCTGTATTTTACTGTTATGTGATATTTCAGTTTTTTTGTCACGCTATAGAAAACAATTATGTTCAGTGCAGTGAAACGTACATTATTAGGACACATCCCAGGAGACTTAATGTATGAATAAATTCTACTCTTATATTAGGTGTGATTCTGCATGACCAAAATATATTTATTACTATGTTGTTAATATACTGTTTGAAATACATTTTGTTCAAGATTATTATTTAGGTGTGTTGCTGATAATATAACCTTCAGATATCCATTCATTTTTAAGTCAGGAGAACAAGGAATGGAGAAAATGCTGGGACTAAAAAGAACATGTTCTTGTCTGGTCCTTGGATCAGCTTGACACAGTGCTTGTGAAATAGTAGGTTACTGTCCTGGATGAGTCATATGTGTTGTTTGCTGACAGTGTAATGACAGTTATGTGTTTTACCGTATTCTAACTTGGTTAGGTTTTTAAACATACTGAGTCAGTTTGTCTGTAGATTTTGGCACAGAGTATGTTTCTGATCTACATTTCAGATCCTTTTAAATCTTGGTGTGTTTTGTGTGTTATTAAAATACCTAATTTTGCCAAATATCTCAATGTGGTGTTGAGTGAAAGGAAGTGGAGTGGAAAAATCCCGTGTTGTCAAAACAACCAAGAGCAGAATAAATTATGAATTGAATGTAACCAACTAAGCCTACCAACAACAACTAATTTAGAAAAGCTGCAGACATGAAAAGTAAATGCACAACTGATGTCAATTTGCTTCACCACTATGAAATAGCTGCAGAATTTCTTAGCTTTGTTGCCCCTCAGGAGGGACACAATTTAGAGCTAAAGGATTTGGGCTGCTGACCCCCTCTCAGTTTAGTAATATGAATTGCAGTCAATTATATCCAAGAATAGAAAATACTGTTTCCCCTCTCCATGTGTTTCTTTTCATATTTTCGCTTTTCAATCTAAAACCATGTATAAAAAAAAAGAAGTCTGGCAGCCATTTTCTTCATCTAAAAGTGCAATAACAAGCTGACCTTTATCTGTAAAACCTGATGAATATATGAGCAACAGTGTTAAAATGTCCGTAAACAGTAGCAGTCTATGGGTGCTTCTCATTATCCGGTGCAAATAATTGATTCCGAGCATCAAGAAATTGATTATGTGTGTGCCTCTCTGGGAAGAATTTTACTTTCCCCCAGTTTTTGTTAGAATTTTTGAGATCCTGGTCAGAGATACTTTGGCCGAGTAATTACCATTACTAATTAGGGTCCTTATAGGTTCCCTCACTGGATTCCCTGTCACTCTGAGTTACCTATAGACACAAAAAAATGTGCAACAGTCATGGTGTGTACTCTATTACTTAAATGAAAACAATGATGTGGCTTAGTAAATAACGTGCACTGGCCTACAATCCTGAATTTGACTCTTCGAAAAAACATTTTTGAAAGGAGTTATCAATTAATAATAGATTTTCTAAAGTCTGAGCTGCACAGAGTGTGTCTTGTAGTCCAGTACCAAAACATTGCCACTGTTCTCAGAGGATCCAAGTGCATGACACGTGGAAACTAAAAGACTAATTTAATGAAAACAAAAGGTCCTTGGATGAAAAAACAGAAAGGTAAACCAGACAAAGAACCCACAAAGAAATATTATCCAACTCTGCATGGATGGATAGGATGACTGAATTGCCATTAAGATTTTACTTCGTTCATTCGAAATGAGAAATACATATTTGACGACCATCTGGTTCACATAAACTCAACACCAAATGAATGTTAATGTTTTAAATGTAAATGGTGCTCTGTGTCTGTTGGAAGAGCAAATAAGTGTTTTCAAATGCACCATGTCAACTTAATGATATGCTACTTTATCAACTCTTGTTGCATTGACCAAATATGCAAAAAAAGAAAAGAAAAAACAATCACAATTAAAACTGCAAGCAGTGATATGCGGGTTCAACTTTTAGTGAAGGTGAAACGTTTGAAGAAATTGAAAAAGTTTTGCATGCACTACACATTACAGGAATATATTTAATATCACTGCAGACCCCCCTCAAAACATATATATCTACTATCCAAAGAATGTCCGCGGCAATTTTGGTCGCATTTGAATGAATATTTATGAACAGTGGAGTTATAGGTTGCAGTGAGCCAAAGATTTATGACATTGCAAATTGGTTAGTACTGTTGCCTCTCAATTTGAAGGTTTGTTGTTCAAATCCCCCCTTTGTCATTGGTCTTACAAAAAAATTGTTTTTGAATATGATAAAGCCTCCAAAAATTCAGTTGTTTACAGAGAATAATAATAATAACGTGGAATAATAAATCCTTGAAGAACAATAGGGCTTTCAAACCATCGGTGCTTGGGCCCTAAAAATCACCTATTTGTAAAAAAATATATAGGCCTATGCATTAGATTTAAAGGTAATAAGTAGGCTGTCAGGTGTACAAAGAGCTTCGCCCAAAACAACGTGCACACTCTTCAACGGTCGTGACGTACGTATATGTCGGCCAATCAGCACACGGGGGGGCGGGGCGACAGGGGAATCAGCGGAAGATTCAAAACGAAGATGGCGACTAAAAACGACCCCCAAAATAATCGCAAACTGGGCAGATGGTACGGACTTTTTTGTTGAATATGTCTTCAGAATAGGACGTTATAACGCTACGATGCAACCTGTACTGTCCCGGGATGACTAGTGCTGTTTTCACCACGTTGTATTGTGACTTACGTTGCCAGTTAGCGCCAGCCCAACGTAGCTTAAATTAACCTAGCAACAATTGATGCTAATATGTCGTTTATCCAATAATCCATATTACGGATCACTTTTGTCTGATTTAACTGGTACATTTTTTTTTTTTTTTTTAGCTTTATTAGTTCACTAAGTTTAAATATTATCTTCAGCTCACAGTATCTGCGTTTCTCTTCTTTTTTTCTTTTTTTTTTTAACAGTGAGACAAAATGCAGCGTGTTCATCAGTCAAGCGAAGCCGAACCAGCCTGTCATCTTCAACCCGGACTTCTTTGTGGAGAAACTGAGACACGAGCAGCCGCAGACCTTCACGGATTTGTTGCTCAGCAATATTAGTCGACTCATTGATCTGCCTGGGGATGAGTTTGCCCAGCTGACGGGAGAGTCGGACCCGAGGGTCCCGTCCTCAAGTGTCTTTCTCCGCTCCTTCAGCTTCCTCAAACGCAAAGGTGACCGTGTTTAACCTTTGAAATAAACACTATCCTTTAGTGTTTAATCTTTGAAACCTCTCGTAGCTCTTTATTATTCAACACTTTTGTCAGATCTGTAATGTAGCTCCGCTAGGATTGAAATTATTAGCTCGTGAATCAATCAACATATCATTTACCATCATCGAGTATTTGTTTGTGTCATTTTCATTATGAAACAAACAAACAAACAAAAGCGCCACTCCCCCTGCCTCCCTATTTAAAATGAATAAATAGATTATATATCTATAATATAGACGGAGATTGTCTTTGAGATTTGGGCTGGTTGACATAACAGTTGAATGTTAATGTCATCACTTTGAGCTGTGGGAAACGACAAAGGACCATTTTAATTATTTTTTTATTACGTTTATAATCAATAGTAAATCTTCAACTAAGGCCTATTTACTTAACTGATTAACATGCTCATAACTTTTGTCATTTCTGTGTTGTTGTTTTTTTCCCCTATACTTTGACAAGCTAATGCCAATCTAATTTTCCGAAAGCTAAGTAACCAGGGCATCATCACATTGCTTGCTCTGCCAGTTCAAACATATTCAGTTAAGTATTTCGTCATGACGCAGAGTCTAGAGTAAAAAAATCTCCACATCAGACATGCAGAGGGAAGACAGTCTTTTGAGTGTCTTGTCTATTTTAGGTTTATTTTCCAAAGTTGTCTTGTTGTCAGCATAATGTGGCCTTTAGCTCTTGTATATTGGGTAACATGTTGTTATACTGGAGTGCGACAGATTAAATGCAAAGGCTACAGAAAATCTTACTGTGCTATTTGATGCCTTTCAGACAAAGGAGTAGTTTTTGGTGCACCGTTGACTGAAGAAGGGATAGCTCAGATCTATCAGCTCATTGAATACCTCAGTAAAAGTGAGTATCGCTTCATATGCCCGCATATCTTCTGACATGCTAAATACACTTTCATCCAAAGTGTATGGTGTAAGTGTAAGTGGTTTGTGATATCATGACTACATACATTTGCATGCTTGAACTGCCAGAAGCAACTTATCCCCGACTGTAACAGTTTATGTCAAAGACCCTTTCAACTCAAATTGCTTTAATGAACTCGGAAAATACTTTTATACTAATTTGTAAAAAAATTCAAAAAATATTTGTTCTCAAACTTTGTTAAAGAGCAAGGAATTAAGCATGAGGTTATGGTTTATTTCTAGAAAGCAATGATGTCATTCCCTGAAAGTGGACACTGGGAGCAAATGCTTACGTCAATAATTTATTTGAAAGCACTTTGCTCCTGCTGTCTCCCTCCTTCCATTTCATTCACTCCATATCGCTCCTCGCCTCTGTGTTTTTGCCTCCCTGTGTCTTATTCACTCTGTGTGTACCCGCCTACGCCCCCCCCTCCCCCGCCCCCGACTCTTTGGATGTCGCTCTCCATCTTTCTCTCCCACCCCTTAGACCTTCATGTGGAGGGGCTGTTCCGTGTGCCAGGCCACAGCTTGCGGCAGGCAGCCCTGAGGGAGATGCTGAACACCGGGGCAGAGATAGATCTAGAGACAGGCGACTTCCACCCCAATGATGCAGCCACATTGCTCAAAGCGTACCTGGGAGAGCTGCCGGAGCCCCTGCTCACACACAGACACTATCAATCTCACCTGAAGATTGCAGGTGTTTGTTGACTCGCACAGATTCTTGTCGTGACTCGAGATTAAATGACGTTCGGATCACTTTGCCCTGTTGTAATAATTCCTTTTTCTGCTGTGTCCAGAATTGACTTGCTTTGATGAAATGGGGGAAAAGACGAATGTAGCCGATAAGGAACGCCAGATTGAGGTGTTTCAGCTGCTTTTCATGCTGCTCCCGCCGGCCAACCGCACCTTGTTGAAGCTGCTGCTGGACTTGCTGTACCACACCGCTCGCAATCAGCACATCAACAAGATGTCTGCTATCAATTTAGCCACAATGTTCGCTCCACACATCATCTGGCCCAAAAATGTACGGAGCTAAAGTTCATTTTATTCTACCCTCCAACTCTCTTACATTTATATCAACTATGTTTGCAGTCAAGTCAACAATGACTAACAGTTTTCCTGAATTGCTGTTATTTTTTTATTTTTTTTTATTGTAGGTGATGGCAAGTGATCTTCAGGGAAACATAGACAAGCTCAATAACGGCGTAGCATTCCTCATCAGGCACTCACAAAAACTGTTCAAGGTAAGCAGCTTCACAGTCGTCTTCTTTGGAATCAATTTCTTATTTCTAACTGTTGCTTTGAGTATTTATAAACTATCAACATAAGGTGTGAAGTTTAATGTCGTGTCAAAATAAAAGACAGGTGACCCGATAGCCGAGTGCTTCGGGAACACACCACATGGGCACAAATAATAAAATGAACTAGGTCTCCTATTAGATGTCATTTCAATAGATAAATATGCAGTACTTCACAACCAGGTTTTTATGATGTTTTTTTTTTTTTAATTTAATGCTTATCTCTTTAATAAATGCACCTATTATGATAACTGCTGTTGTTGCCAGG
Source organism: Brachyistius frenatus (assembly GCF_029030835.1). Classification (NCBI taxonomy): domain Eukaryota; kingdom Metazoa; phylum Chordata; class Actinopteri; family Embiotocidae; genus Brachyistius; species Brachyistius frenatus. Next base: position 23,176 of record NW_027210612.1, read on the forward strand.
GTTACAACACATTTGAATATGATTAATTTGCACGTGAAAGAAACATCAATCAAAGCTATTTAAATGTCCTGCAATCAACAACCTTTTTCATCCTGATGATTGATGAATGGTTTTGGGACATTGTGATGTTTATATTTGTTCTTCATGCTCGTTTGCTTCAGCGCATTCAGATTGCAATTCAAAAAAATATAATTTGGATTGGAGTAGGTTTACATATTATTATATATTTTGCACAGAAATAAGTAGGTGAGAGAGACGGCTCTTTTAACACACAGTGTCCAAACTTTTGGAAGTAACTGGACAGATTATCATACTTAATATGTTTTTAGAAAAATGTTGTCTTTGATACATAGCCAACAGCAGGTGTTTTGTTTCTCTCCTGTTGATTGTTTCCCAAGCTTTCACTGCATACAGCTTCAGCTCACTCTTGTTGTGAGGTCTCGCTGCCTTTTGTCTGGTCTTAAAGTAAAACGCATGGTCAGTCAGACGGATTTACTCCGCCAGTTAAATACAGCTCGCCTTTACCTTTTAAAAGCTCTTTGGTTACTTTGGTGGTGTTTTTAGGATTGTTGTCGTGCTGAATGATGAAAACTCGTCCAGTGAGTTTTGATGCATGAGGCTGAATGTGAGTATACAGAGTGCTCCTGTCTGCATTCATCCTGTGGCTTCAGTCAGCAGTGAAATGATGTCCAGGGTGCCAGTTATTTTGGCAGCCTGACACACCTTAACCATAACGGATCTGTCACCATGTTTGGCAGATAAACTGGTATGCTTTGGTCACAAGCTGGGTTTTTTTTCACCACTCTTTTCTCTTTCTGTCAGTAGGGTTCTTTCTTGATGTTTGTGTCATCAGTCCAGTTGTGTATTGTGCTTTGAGGCTCATCACGAGTTTGCATGTTGTGGTGAGTCCTCTGATGTCACATTCATAAAGTGTTCTCTAGACCACTGACAAGAAAAATGGTAGCCTACATTCTTGAGGAGACTCTTGACTTGTGTGGTCATAAAGGTGTGTTTTTTGTTGTTGTTTTGTTTTTCTTCACCATAGAAAATTATTTTCAGGTAATCCTTAAGACCCGTGCGCTTCAGACTACTTGTTCATTTTTTTTTTTTTATTTTGCAGTGTGACTGATCGCACCTGTGTTTTTTTTAGAATATACTCAACTGGTGCTTTTATATCACACTATGCATTATATGTCTCACATACAGTTCCTTCAACACTGCTTTGACAATACCTACTCAAATTAAAGCTGGGACCTGGAGTTAAATCCATTATTTGATTTCAAATAAGTTGTGCACAGAGTCTGAAAAGCAAAATGTGTACTTGTCCAAATAAATATCGTCTGGACTTGATTGTTCTTTATTCACTTTCATGTACAGCAAACTCAATGCACCCTTTAAAATGGAACATTGACAGCTTTGATTATAGACCTGCCAGCATTTCTATAGCTCAAGAACCGCAGGGGGGTAATTTTTACCACCTGCAGCAACAGTGTCAGCAGGCAAAGTGATGCAACGTGTAGGAAGCAGCTAAGTTGTTCCTTTTCATCATTTAAAAAAAAAAAGAAGAAAAAAGAGTAATATATGACAAAATACATATTTAAAATTCAGCTTTTTAGGCAAGGCAAGTTTATTTGTATAGCACATTTCAACAACAAGGCAATTCACATAAAACCATTTAAAGCATCAAAACATCTGGCAAAGGAAAAGAAAATTTAAAAACAATTAAGAACATTGATCGAAGCATTAAAAACAGTCATTAAAACATTAAACAAGCTAAAAAAAATAGAATAAAAGTTGTAGCGCAGTTTAAGAAATAAAATACAATAATAAAATGCAGGAAATTGATCAACATTCTTGAGTCTGGTTCAATTAAAGGCAGCAGCAAACAGAAAAGTCTTCAATCTTGATTTGAAGCAGCTGAGAGTCTCAGCAGACCTGCAGCTTTCTGGGAGTTTGTTCCAGATATGTGGAGCAGAAAAACTGAGGGGGTTCATTAATTCCACAATTTCTTTAGGCTATATAATTACAGATTGAAAAGGTCAAATATATTTTAGAATTCCTCCAAACTGTTGGCTACAACAAACAAATAACAACAGTAAAATAAGTAACATATTAAACAATGTCATTATTGCTGAAGAAAAATACGTTTTTGTTTCTCAATCGACTGTTTATAAAAAAAAAAATTAAAGTTCCTACTGACCCTGTCTGCCTCTGTCCTGGTCCTCTCTGTGTGCCTGTCATTCAGGGTGCGTATTAGAGCGTGCTGTGGCTGGTCCGGTCCCAGCAAGTGCGCAGCTGATTTTTTTTTTAATTATTTTTTTGTTTTTACCCACCTTTGTGTGCAGCTAAATTATTAAAGAAAAGAACGGATTATTTTGGGCAGCTTTCTAGCTTTCTTCTATCAAATCTAGCTCTCTTTAGCACATCAAATGGCAACCTGCGTGTTAATAGGCATCTAAACAATGGCTTTTGCCAAGCAACTGGACATGACCATGGCAAGTGGTTTCTATGAAGGGTAATAATAACCCTGCTGCAGTTTGAGGTGGAAATGGTAATTTATACCTTGAACTATTTAATATAATTGAATGCATAGAAATGGTGATGGTCAAAATTCATTGTTTACAATGGTCTTTCATCAGAGGATTTAATGCACATTTTTTACTTTCATTGAAGGCACCTGTGTATATCAAAGAATACGCCCGCTTGCACTTCATAGGATCAAAAACTCTTCAGTCAAATGTAAGTGTTTTTGCTCTTCGTCTTCTATTTCTAACAACGTTTTTTCATTTTAAGAGGTGCAGTTAACTCTTCATTACATTTACTGATGAGGCTATTTTCAAAGTTCCCACAACGGCTCTTTGTCTTTGCTAACTTTTGAATCCAGTAACTTCAGCATGTGGTTAATTTGACATACTTTATGTCTAAATACAGAACATGGAGAGGCTAGTATCTACCAACATTTAAAAGAATGATTTTCAAAGGACTCTGAAATAAAACTTAAGAAGTATTCAGATTTTAGAGCTATTTGTTTGTTGTTCACAAGTTTGAGTCACTCAACTGTACATGTTTTCTTGTCTCTGCTTCTTTTGAACAGCATTAGTTGTTTCAGTGAGATAACCGATTTTTGAAATATCTCATCGTATGTTATGTCCAAACCTTTCTAGGATGACTTGACGCTCTGTTCTGGGACCATAGATGAGCCTGTTGCGGCGGTAACAGCTCCCTCCATGACAACAATCCTAGGTGAGGTCAGCAGCACCGTCAAATCGTCAGAGACTCAGAGTTACACGGAGTCTGCCCTCAGAGAGCTGTACCAGCAGGTCAACAACATGCCCGAGTCGGCCAAAAAGAAGAAACTCATCAGACAGGTAGCGTCGTGCGTCCATTGTGAGGAGAAAGAGCAGACGAACTTCTTTCATAAGTCTGATCTAACCAGCGCATAATGCGGTGTATTTGTTTTGTGTAGTTTGAAAAGCAGCCTGCGCTGACGCCTTCGTCTGACTCTCGGACAGCGTTCAGCAGGAAACACTGGCGCTCACGCTCTTTGGGTGGAATTATCAAGGTTTGTTGACAGTACTCCGGTGCTGATAGACGTTACTCATCAGGCCTTCATTTTATTACCAGCAATGCTATTATTCACTTTTTGGAACAAAAACACATGTAAGCAAATATTCAAAGTTTTACGATAAAGGAAAGGTATTTTTGCAATCATCTTTTTTATAAGGCGTAAGTGCAGCAACAAACCGATTTTGGACACTGAATGAATGTAAAATCATTGTGGCGAGCAACAAAACTAATTCAATGACTTTTCCCAGATGTAATGGGTGTAGTTGCACCCCAGTGGACTTCTTGAGCAAGTTTTGTCTGAAAGCTTCTTTTTCTTTTAATTGATCTGCTCTAGTTTTCAAAATTTTAGAAAATTTCACACGCATATGGTAACAACAACAGTCAAAAATAATGTGAAATTATTATTTTACTGAAAAACAAAATGTTCCTGGTGGAGGACCTCCAAAACCCCCACCCAATACATGCACATCAGCCTTCCACAAATTTAAGAAAAACACATTATCTACAACCGAAAATCTTCATGGTTTTTTGTTGTGGTTGGTTTAGGGACCAACTCCCTAAAATCTCCTAGTAATGAAGTTTTCTTTATATAACAGAGGAAACTGTTGGGAAGCCAAATATTGACAGAGAACGAAAACAGCACAATGCAGCCTCTTCCAGCCAGCTCTCCACCTGACGGGCTGGGAAGAGAAAACACCACCTGCGGAGTTGTGAGTATTGAGTTGTTCCACAAAAGATTGAATATATTTTATGAAAGAAGACTCACGATAACAACCTGCACCTCACGTAATATGGGAGCAATCAAATGGTCACTATTGAAGAACACCACTGACTGAAGTGGTCCTGTTGACAGCAACAGGTATATCCTGACACTACAATGTCAGGATGACCGACTGTTGCTTCTGGTACCGCTGCAATGACTGGAAATAAACTTGGTCCAGTTGAAAGTCTTTAAACGTGGCAAAATTGTCGATTGATAATCCATGATTAGGATGTACATGTGTGGTGAAACACTTAAGTAGTTATTCTTTTTTTTTTTTAAACCATAACCAATTAAAATGTCACACTGAAATATTGGGACAGCATGATTCACTCCTAAAGCTGTCAACCACTGGTCACAGTTTTCCTCATTACTGGCTTGAAAAAGTTTTCTGGTACTTCAGCCCATCTGTCTGTGGTTCACCACAGTCACGTCTGGCTCAAAGTGCTTACTTTGCTAATGATGCCTGATGCCGGTGCTCAGTTGAAAAGACTGAACGTTACCTAATCTCTCTTCTCCCGCTTTCTCCTCCTCTCCTCCAGGATTAATTGTCTTTGAAAGAATGTGGTCCTCACAACTCGGGGAAACACGTGTCTGACTTTTATGTGAGAGTTATGAAAGCATCATCTTGAGGCTTTGACAGAAAAGAAACAGAATAATGCTTGATACAGGATTTTTTTGATGCCATGTTTTGATCTGCTGTCTCTTTCTTTATTTGCACGTTTTCTTTCTTTTTTCCTAGATTTTTAATCTTAAGTTTTGAGTCTTCATGGTTAGTTAAAACGGCAAGAAATCCACCGAATGTCGTAGCAGTCTAGTAAGTTTCTCTAAAACCAAAGGACATAAATGGAGGCAACAGCAAGGATGTGAACATGCTTTATTTTAGCTCAGTTTTCTACTTTCTAAGAGTTCCCTTATAAGTTATTCTTCTCTGATGCTCTGTACGCTCTGTACTGGTCCCATGTATTTGCACTTGTGAGTTTTAGGGTATTTAGCTTTATCGTTGACAGACCCAAGTTTGTTTAACTTTCTAAACTAATTGTATTTATTTTTCTGGATGTCTCAAGCCCTTGAATTCGCAGTATCAGATGTAGTGACAAAATGTGATATGCAGGTTTTCCTATTTAAGTCATAGCAAGTTAAGTTAGATTCAAACAGTCAATGCTGACCAATGTGAGGAATTCAGAGATGTGCCTTAAAGTGAATATGTCTCAAGTTACTGTTAAATAGAAGTTTTATTTAATATTATGATTTTTTTTTTTTTTCTTTCCAAGAATGCTGAAATATAAAGAATTCATTCACATTGCAGTAAATACTAAGAATATGACAAATCTGAGGAAGGGAGATAGTGAGTGAAAGGACAAGCTTTCCTTCCACTTTAATGCCAACTGCGGGTGTCAACACTGATACTTTCACCTATATTTAAACTGCATCTTGGTTTTCTTGGTTTTTGTATTTTCGTTTTTCTCAGGTCGGCTTTATATGCAACATTGTATAGAGTTGTATAGCTATATATATATATATTTGTGTCTTTACAGTTAATCTGCAAGATTTTTTATTATTTTTTATTTTATTTCCATTTTTATCTTCTTTTATCCTTTTTCAGTGGGTGTTTGATTGCATCTGAAGATTCGTCTTAAACTTACCTTCTATCGTGATTGATGTCCGGGAGGTTTTCTTTGGAGACTTTTTGCTACTACCACTTTAAAAAGTCTTGTTGTCTTACTCTTTCGGTAACATTCACTCTGCAAAGCTGTTACAATTTAACTACAATGTGACAATCGCTGTATGGTTAACTTAACTGACCATGTAAACAGATGATACTGGGGCTACTGTGAAACTGTGCAAACCATTGTCATTAAAAGACATCAAGCTGCATTCCATAATTGTCTTTTTTTCATTTGAAAAGTCGGAATATGTGCTGTAGTGGGATGTAGACATAATTAAGAACATGTTTTCTGCATTTTTCTTTAATGAAAGTATGTTCATTTTAGTTCCTCTGCCCTTCCAGGGATTTCAGGGATGATGCCGTCTGCAGCTGTGCGATGCTGTTTTATCTGAAACCACAAGGTGATGCTCTTTAGTTGCAAATAATTAGTGAGCTGGAGAACCCTTGAATTAGAGATGACAGTTTGAGACATTTGGTGTGGAAAAAAAAATCCAATTAACTACTCCTGTGTGGCACTTTATGTACATAATACACTAAGTAAGCATGCATATGAACACTCAAAATTGAGTAAAGTAAAAATATATAACTACCTAAAATACATTAGCCCAGTCACTCTCTAATGCATCCATTTCAATACTACCAATACATAATCTCTAAAGGACAAATGTTATTTACACTTATTTCTGAATTTGACCTCTGCCATCTTCAACTTTATATGTCCCCAATGTCCCTCGAGCAGTCAACAAAGTGCTTGTAAACTTTGTAGGTTATATTCATTGAAGCAAATATTAATTTAAATAAATTGAAATATGTTCTAGCCCTGTGAACAAGATCAGTAATTCAAAAGAAATATCCTGAAAGCTACCGAAGGGAGACAAAACTGTTGCAGAAAGTTCTGATTTCAAAAAGCGATTTGCAATGCGATTGAAGACATTTTATAGAGTTGGAGGGGGAGAGAGTGGAGAGTAAGAGTGAGGACTGCTTTCCACAATAGCAGGAATGTCTCAGTGTGTCATTATGGTGTCCATGTCAATGCATGCTTGGTATTGTAAGTATATGTTGTAAACATCTGTGAGAATGGGTCTGCTTTTTCTCGTGTTCTGTAAATATACAACACACAGCTTCCATGATAGGAAGAGTATTGTTTTACAGCTAAAACTCCAAAGGGGATTTATTTAGTGTTCCTGCCCCAAAATGAGCGCCATGACTGTAAAATGAGTCAGTCGTGCGGTAATTAACTTCACGTTATGTGGTGCACAAACATATATGTTAGTGGGTTTCTGTGCGGATGTGATTTTATTTTAAATATATGCACAAAAATTACTTTTAGAGGGAGCTAATTCTGTCCATATTAAAAAAAAAAAACTAAAAAAAAAACGGTAACATAATTTGTGTTAAAAGGAAAACACAATTTAAAGTTAGGGCACTTTTCTAGACTCTGGCATAGTGTTGAAATTTTTCAAAAACCTTTGGACAGTGGAGGCATTTTTTTCCCCCTTTTCTCTGGGGCACAGCTCTGTGAGAGTGAAATACAAATGACTGAAGTCTGAGACATGCTGTCCGCTTTCTATTTTCTTTCACTGTTTTTTTCAGTCAGTCACACAGGACCTAAAAGATTCATTCCTCCATTCAGCCACGAGCTTCATCTTAGTGAACATGTTTTTCCTTCCAACTTGGGTATGAGCTGTAGGAAATATTTATTAAACTCCACAGGCTTCAGGGGTGCTGTGAATTTTTTTAATTGGATTCTATTCCCCATTAATTGAAGTTCCTTATTTGAGTCACTTCTCAGTGAGGTCCTATGTTTTGCAAACTCTCCTCTGCCAGACAATTGTAATTGCTGCCATGTCCTCCCACGGCTTTGAGAGCAGCAGAATAATTCCTGTTGTGTATTTGTGTGCATTCCTATCACGGCTCTGTGCGAGCAGTGGGATGTCACCACCACCCCCATTACCACTAAACACCACCGTCTCCTCTTTAATTAGCCATTCATAGAGGGAAGATCTACACTGCACTGACGTTTTTACTGCGACAGATGGAGCTTTTTTTTCTGAGGTGTGTATTGTGTGTGTACACCTGCATGCGCACACGCTGTATATGAACATATTCTGAGCTGGTCAAGCAACAAAGCAGACAGATGCACACAAACTCACTCCTGCATACATCTTCCCTGCCTGCCTCTTTTCCTCTTTGTATCTTTGACAGTTGAGTGAATGGGCTTCTAAGGTCTGCGTGATTTGCAGATGTTAATGTTGGGATGGATCCACCCCACAGAAAAGCCCTCTGTAGCATTAGACCAGAAACTCAGTGGCTCGAGCTGTGTGCAACCAGAGCTGAAGAAAGGTGAAGTGTCTGTTTGGCAATGTACCGCACTTGTACCAATGTACCACACATGTTTTTTTGTTTTTGTTTTGTTTTGCTTAGTAATTTTTCATTTAACCAATATTTTAAGATGTCACCATTTGTTTTATTGTGTGGATAACTGTGAACAATGCACTCTGGCCTGAACACGTAAAAATGAGAGCTCCGGTCATACGCACATCCAGAATACTGATTTGCAATTCTATGAAGTGCAAATCAGTGTGCATTTGGAAAAGTTTCCTGAAAGCTACAATTACACTGTCAACAGCGGCTGAACCCTAATATACACACTGTTTTAACTATATGTCAACCTTTGCAAAATAATATTTATTAAGAATTTTTTTAAAGTAAATAATGGCCTGCAGATGCTGCTTATCATTCAATTTTCCCCGCTCGACACAGCCCAGTTCATGTCTGTATGCTTTAAGTCGACTTTAGGGAACGCATGAAAATGGTTGGAACGCATGGTGATTAAGAGAGGGACTGTGTGCCAGTTACTCTCATAAATCCAAATAACAGAGGCAGGTATGATTGTGAGTGGAGCTGTTGTGTCTTTGCATTTGCATATACTTGGCTATCATGTCTACTCCTGTGCCTATGCTTAAAATATAGTGTTGACTTTTTATGGTGGTGGTCTGCCTCCCTAAGAGATTCATGATCTGTGGGGGTAAAATGAATGTGTATGTGTATGCTTTTTTACCCCAGTTCTCTGCTGCAGCTTCTGTCTGTGTGGCCAAATTTGATGTACATGTAAAGACCCACATTTAGTGATTATTTATTCTAGCTTTTTGCCTCCCCGGACCGAGGTGTTGATTCCTCTCTTCCCCCAGTGGATTCTTCTTCGTTACATGTAGACACACACACACATACACAGAGCCCCGTCTCCCTTTGGGCAGGGGTTATGCAGTGTCATGCGCATTAGGTCTCTAGGGATTCGCCTGGAGGCAAACCTGAGAGAAAAGAAGGACTGGAAGGAGTGAAAAAAAAAAAAAAAAATAGATACTTGGAGTAGATTTGTATTGTGAATAGAGTCAAGGGACTCAAAAGGGGATCTCAGGAATGAGAGTGAGTTCAGGCAGGGTTCTGGGGGGTGGAGGGGGGGCTGGGCTGTTGTATGAGGAGGGAGAGGAGTGGGGGAGGAGAGGAGGGGTAGGGGTGGAGTCGGGGGCTCTGCTATTTGTAGATCCTTGTGATGGATGACTGTGTGTGTGTGTGTGTGTGTGTGTGTGTGTGTGTGTGTGTGTGTGTGTGTGTGTGTGTGTGTGTGTGTGTAAGTGAGAGAGAGAGAGAGAGAGAGAGAGAGAGAGAGAGAGAGAGAGAGAGAGCGACTGGCTTTTTTTTTTTTTTTTTCTTTCTGCTCTTTCCCTATTCCCTGTCTCTTCAGGCGAGCAGAGCAGAGCGGGACTGAGTGAGAGGAGGACAGAGACGCAGACGTGTGCAGACCAGAGCACACCAACTCCACAAAGACAAGAGAGGAGAAGAGTTTGCAAGGAGAACATAAGAGAAAAAAAGCAGCTTTTTATTTTTTATTTTTACATTAGCACACTGTGGTGGATATCAAACCTACATCAAAAGAAACCAAGAAGAACAAAAAGGATTTGTGTGACTTCACAGCTGAGAGGACAATATTAGCATTTGTCATAGTTTTTTTTTCTATTTATATTCACCTCATAAATAAAAATATTCTAGCGGACTTGTGAGGTGTAGCAGGACTCCTTGAAGCTGAGAAGCAGAGTGAGAAAGGTGGACAGAGACAAAGTAAAGGTTTGTTGAAGAAGAGCAGACTGCTGAGGTTGTGAATATGCCCATCAGAGGTAACTGTTTTGAGGCAGGCATGGGCAGGCTGGCAGGGCAGCCACTCTGGATGTGGGTGGTGATGCTCTCTGCCCTGATCATGGGCAATGCCAGTGCCTGCCCAGCCCTGTGTACCTGCAGTGGCACCACAGTGGACTGCCATGGACTGGCTCTCAAAACCATGCCAAGGAATATCCCTCGCACTACTGAGAGACTGTGAGTACCATCTCTACTCTACTTCCGTGTGTGTGTGTGTGTGTGTGTGTGTGTGTGTGTGTGTGTGTGTGTGTGTGTGTGTGTGTGTGTGTGTGTGTGTGTGTGTGTGTGTGTGTGTGTGTGTGTGTGTGTGTGTGTGTGTGTGTGTGTGTGTGAGTGTGAGTGTTTGTGTCCATGATAGAGAAACGTCCTGTCTGTGTCCTGTTGTCTTCTGTTCTCACTGTTTTCATTCTGTCTTTTTGCTGAATTGTAGTAGTGCACATGACTTTGCTTAGACTGAAACAGAACAATAGCCCTGTCTGTGTGTGTGTGTGTGTGTGTGTGTGTGTGTGTGTGTGTGTGTGTGTGTGTGTGTGTGTGTGTGTGTGTGTGTGTGTGTGTGTGTGTGTGTGTGTGTGTGTGTGTGTGTGTGTGTGTGTGTGTGTGTGTGTGTGTGTGTGTGAGAAAGTCAAGTCAGCCAGCCAGTCACTCACTCACTGGCATTCCAGTCAGGTATAAATAGGCATGAGGGACTGGAAAGAGCAGGAGCAGATGTGTGCCTTTCACATGTGTCCATAATTTGCTTACCTACTTGCTGCATTTAGCTTTATACTTTTTTAAATTCCCGAAATCAAATGGACGGAGTCTCATTTTTGCCCCACTTTTTGAAATGACATAAATGTAAAGTTTTAAAAATAAAGTTTGACATAAAGTTGAAAGTCCTTACTTTCACTACTGCCTGCTTTGTGGTTAACTTAGATTCGGTTGTATTTAGGGATATGTTTCCCTCACTCATGTCATAAGTCCTGTCTGTACAGCACTGTGCCTCTCTTCATCTCTTTTCCTCCAACCCTGTCCCCCTTTTCACTTGTTTCCACTTCTGGGCCAACAAATCCCCTCTCCCGCCCTTGTCTCATGCCCCTGAACACTCACTTCACAAATTGTTAAATCATGTAGAAAATTAAGCAAATCTGCTACTTAAGTGAGTCTTGCACAAGGATCACGTAGCTGTCTTGTAAAACGGTGGGAGGATGGGAGACAGAGGGAGAGGTGAGGCATACGCTGGCTTGCAGAGTGGAGTTTCTGTCTTTTCTGACGTTCCTCTGAAATATTCATCAGTAAATCAAAAGTGAGGAGTGCAAGGGGAAATAGATTGTTCTATTTCAGCTTTTAGAATATCAGTCCTGAATAAAACATGTGGTGGGAACGGTGGAGAGAAAGCCTGTGTCAGAGGCAGCATCGGCATAGTGGGACCTGGCTGCATATTTTATGCTTTTCATATTTAATTTCGAAGAACACCTTTTTTTTTTTTTTGCCTGACGGTCTGCATGTTTCCAGGCTGCATATGTGCACATGCTGGTTTAACAGTAAACCAGAGAGGAAACATGGTCATTTTGTGGTTTCCTTTTACATGAATGGCCATTCATGCTGGAAATATCCCCTGCCCCTCCACTCAAGAGCATTTTTGTGTTAAAAGTTGTTTGTGCATTCATAGGTCATGTACGGCTGAAGATCTTTTCGTTGTAGCATCTCTGGATCTGTTTGAGCACGTCTAGCGCACCCAGGATGCTGCATTTTAAACATGATGTGTATAAAGGTCATGTGTAATTTATGCCTGGGTCGTTGCCTTTTTTTTTTTTTTCTTTGGGTGTGTGTGCATGTATTATCTTTGTGTGTGTAGGTCATGTAGAAGATAGCCAGTCTCTGCTGAGAGGTTGTACTTAACAACAGAGACTTTGCTTGGAGCAAAGTGGCCTGTTATATAGGGTGATTCATCAAGGTGATTGTGCACATCAGCACAGCCAGCCCGGCCCCACATGGTGGTCCCCTGTGCATAGCTAGATTTATGTATATGTATTTGGAAAATGTGGGGTTTTGTGAATGAAACTGTGCAACTGCCACTGGGGTCAAAAATGAATAATGAGTTAGGCAAGTTTTTATAATTGTTCCAGAAGTTGCTGACATTTCATTACCATGCAGTATTTGTAGACACCTTTTTTTTTTTTTTATGTAGAAATGTGTTCAGGTTAAAAAAAAAAAAAACATAAAGTCTGTCATGTTGTAAAGTGTACCCGCCAACCTTTAATGGAAAGAGTTGTAGTATAAGTGTTGGGCACTACAGAGGGCGAGAGCGACTTACAAATGATTGCACTTCATTTCACCTTGTCAGGCTGCTTTGCTAAATGATTATGGATGTTTGTGTGAATGCACATGTGTGTGTTTGGGCATGCAGAGTGATGCTTTACTGAGTGTGATAGAGAAAGAGGGGGACGGGTTTTTGGAGAAAGTGTGTGTGTGTTTGGAGTCTGTTGAGACAGACAGCAGAATCCCATTTGCACTTGTCAGTGTGGGTTTGGATCAGGTCTGACCCCTGCGCTCCTTAGACCGAAGCCTGTAATGAAACTGTGAGCTCCACGTGTTAAAATCACACCCTGCTGTGTATGGCCCACTGGCCGCTCCCTCCCCCTCTCCTTCCTCTCTGCATCATCCTCTCTTACTATCTATTTTCTTGCCCATTTTTTTCCCTTCGCAGTTGTCCTTTTTTATTCATCTACTGTGGTGAAATATTACAATAAAATGGTAATCACACTGATATCAGGCTACATCGAGAGAAAATCAGCATCTATAAAGCTGATCAAAGTGACACACACAGTAAAACTCGCTTGTTTGGCTTTTTGTTGGACAGGTATCAAGCTACCTGATTTTGTCTTCCTAACAGCCCGGCTGTTCAGATTAAGTGTGTGTCTCATCTGTGAATGAGTTGATTTGAAGACGGGGAGGAGCTGTGTGTCTTTAGTGTGTGTGCCTTCATCTAATTGCAAAAAGCCAGTGTACAGATGACATATTTTCTGTGCCAGAAAATACCTTGCACTGAGATTCAGGGGCATGTTGGAGCTCTTCCAGAATAGAGGAGGTGGAGGCTGCACACCATATGTGTGTGTGTGTGTGTGTGTGTGTGTGTGTGTGTGTGTGTGTGTGTGTGTGTGTGTGTGTGTGTGTGTGTGTGTGTGTGTGTGTGTCTGTTGTGCATGCCTGGATAAATCTGATGTTCACTTTGGTTTATTCATAAACTTCAGCATGCGCCTCCATATGTGTATGTGCATGCGTGCAGTGAATAAGTAACGGTAGATGAAAACATATGAGGGTTTGTAGTGGTTGAAGATGAAGGGCTCAGTCGCTTCGATACCCGTGTTTATGTTTTTTGGGGGGTAGGAGGTGGGAGGTGTGTGTGTCTGCATGTGCCAGGGAATGCCTGCAGTGTTTTTGGCACTAGCACATAGCTGGTACAACTGACAGCTCACCAGCCACCTGATCCATAATTTACCCTGACAAGACTGAACAGAGCCTGCCCACTACCTGCCAACTCCGGCTATGTGACGAGAGTGGAAAGAGCAAGATGGGAAAAGACAAAGAAATGGGGTGAGGGGTGAAGCGGGGGAGCGGTGAGGGTTGGGGGGGTGGGGGGTGGGGGGTCAGTAGGATGAGAAGATCCATCAAAGCAAGGCTGGCATAGTAACTGTAATCACAGTGGAGTGAAGAGAGGTGTAGCTCAACCACAAAGCTAATGAATGAATAAACAAGATTATGTTATTTATTATGAACGGTAAAAAGGGTCGAAACCCAGAGGCAGGCTGAATTTCATTCAGGTCCTTACTACAGTCTGATATATCCATCCTCGTAGCTGGTAATCCCGTGAGGAGTGATAATGCCTGGAATGAAGATCATTCAGAGAATGTTTATGCACAGTGGAGCTTTGTGAAATTACAGGCCTGGGACTAACCTAGTTCAATTTACTGCCTGTACAACACAGCTGTGGTCTTTTCCGTTGTGCTGAATAATGAGGCGGATGCCATCTCCTTCTATAGCTGCCTTTTGAGTTTAGTATTTCTTGAGCTGTCTTGTCTTCTGCCTGTCAATGTGTGTGGTAATATACATGCAGGAATTACAGTCCATAGTTCCTCCTGTGGTACTCTGCTGTTTTCATTTTCCATTGGGCCCTGAGCATTTAGTCACCTTTTTACATTTTACATACATGTACAGTCAGTGTGTTACTTGTCTAAGCAGAGTGATGGCTGACTACTTCGCAGCCAGCTGCTGTGTATTGACACACACTACAGACCCGCTGCCCTGCTCTCTGGATGAGTATAGCTACTCTGTGAGTGTGTTTAATTTCACCCATGAAAGCTTAGACACGACCCTATCAAAAGGATGCGTCTGTGTCAAAAAATAACCTCCAAGACCAATGCATGCACGTTTTTAACTTGTGCATGCCTGGCATACGTATGGTGCAGTGTATGTGCATGTGTGCACATGCGTGATTGCTTTGCACGCCTATCTAACAGGGCTGTATCTCAGCAGACCATGAAAATCGAATTTGGAGAATCCACCTAGATCACCTTTCATCTCTCAGAAGACCATCTTTGCTTTTAACCCTCCTGGCTAGCAAGTAAGAAGCTGGAGAGTGAAGGGGGTGGGGGAACGTATCAGTGTGTGTGTGTGTGTGTGTGTGTGTGTGTGTGTGTGTGTGTGTGTGTGTGTGTGTGTGTGTGTGTGTGTGTGTGTGTGTGTGTGTGTGTGTGTGTGTGTGTGTGTGTGTGTGTGTGTGTTCAAATGCACATCAGTGAACACTCTGTTAACAAGATATGCCTTCATAATCCACATTTCACGATCGTCAAGACGCTTCTGTTTGAGACAAGTTTAAAAGCAAATTATAGGCAGCATTCCAGATGTGTTTGAGATCTGCATCAGTTGGCACACTTATCATATTAGTACTGTGTTCAGTGCAACATTGGAGGTTGTATATTTGTTAAAATAGAAATCTTGAATTCTCAATAAATAATGAATCAGTTGAAATAATCAGAAAAAAAGTCTGAACTGCACCCCTCTCCTGTTTTCTCTAACTATTCAACATATTTTAATTGAATATTACGGTTGCAACTTTCAATCATTGTCAAATAATCTGTCAATGACTTTCTCAATTTATCTGTTAATCCATGAATTGTCTTGTCTAGAAAATATTAGAAATGACAGAGAACAGAAGCAAATCTTCACATTTAAAGAGCAGAAACCAGTCAATATTTTATCAAATGACTGAAACAAAATGATCTTTTCATTAATCAAGCACTTAATCATCTTTTTTTTAAGCTCTAAAATGTCTATTTATCTATCTACCAGATGAGCTGATCCATGCAAAGAGCTGGAGAAATGATGATATCAGTGAGCTCAGTGGGGATCAGAGTCGAACATTGAAAAAGTCTTTATTCTTAGGCAGCGACAGACAGATTCAAGCACACATGGAGCATCCATCAAATTACCAGTTGTCAATGCACATCTGCGAGGCAAATGTCTTCTCCGTCTTCTGTGTGGAGTAAATGAAACATAATAGATGTAGGAGAGCAGATGTTCTGCCCATATGATACACTTCATTGTCAAAGTACACATTCATATAGCCTGAGTGCCTTCATATGGGATGCAAAGCCACAACAGAACCTCAGAGTCTGTCGCTGAACAAACTACAGATACAGTATAAACCATGAAAGACCCTTCAGTCTCTGCCTCGGCTACAGCCCACTGTGTGTGTTCTTTTTCCAGCCTGTGGCAGAAACACACATCGGAACAGATGTTTAATTGATTCACTTCAGCCTGCGAGAGTGTCATAAGTTATCTGTGTTTGATCACAAACTGTCGGTGTGCTTCTTGCCTCTCCTTTTTCCCACCTCGCAGTCTCTCTTGCTATCTGTTAAGTTTTTGTTTACAGCAGCTTTTGCTACATGAGAAAAAGAACTTAGTGTCTCCTTCTCAAGGTTGTTACTGTGGTGTGAAGGCTAGGTAAAAGCAGCAAAAGACAGATGGTTGGGTTTAAGTCGCCGACTTTTACCTGTAGCTGTCTATAAAATGACAGAGGCTCTACAGGATGCAGGAGACTCTCTGGTCAAGGCTCTGAGAGGGAGCTGTGTGTGTGTGTGTGTGTGTGTCTGTGTGTCTGTAGGCAATGCATGTGTGAGATCTGCTTGATGTTTAACTTTCCTATCAGTAATCTTGCTCCTGAGGCCTGACTGAGCAGAATGAAAACTGTAAATAGCCCTTAAGGAGCCCAGGAGCCGGGAAAACACTCTTTGCGCGCTGCACACACACGCACACTAGCACAATCGCTGACTCACACACACACACACACACACTACTAAAAATGTACAGTTGAGGGCCTTAACTGCTTGTCTGAAAGCCACATTTCAATGGAGAATGAATGTTTCGTTCAAGCTGAGCAGAAATCTGACCTCTTAGTGTGGATAGAAGTGTTCCAGTTGGGTTTAAGAGTGTGTTATTTTGGTCATGGTGGTCCGCTTTCATTCTTTCTTTCATTTTTCTTTACTTTCTCACTCTCTTTATCTTTTTGTAAGAGGTTGCTGTTAGCCCAAATGGTGCTGACTGATTCCATAGCTTGTTTGACCAACTAGTATGTAGGTCACTTTCGCCTGGTCGTCTACCAGCCGTTGGGGCCTCATGTCTCCAGTGACATTTCCCAGACAGCCCTTCAGCTCTTCACAGCTCTCCGGCTACTCGCAACACTCCAGCACACTGCTTCACACCATCGCTTTTAGACAGCTAACAACACTGTCAGAATGGCCCACTCTTCCTCCTGTCTCTCAGTGACTCTATCTTTCACGCCCCCCCCCCCCCTTTCTCTCCACCTGCGTGTTTCACGGCTGTCAGGTCCATATGCTGTCAAGTCTGCAGAAGCAGGAATGCTTTGCTACTTCGCTGCTTCTCAACCTGTTCAGTTTATTCATTAGGGAGTGTACTTGCTGGTCCGGTCAAACAGCATTATCAGTGTGTGATTGTGGTTAATGAGCATCCACGTTTCGGGCTGTAGGGCCTCAGGCTTCTGGTCATCAGATTGTCTCCACAGAGAGGAGTTTGGAGAGCGCCGTGCCACCGATCCTCAATCAGCTGGCTTCTGTCTTCCCTGCCAGGCTAAAGCTGTTCAGGACAAATGGTCCTGTGGCGCTCACAGCAGCGATACAGATAGACTGATCTGCAAAAAAGAAGTACCTTAACAAGGAATTGAAATCTAATTTCAAAGAAGAACGGAAAATATGTTTACTTTCAGTAAAAATCCTGACTTGTTGGCCTCAATAAGAATTATTTTTTTTAAATAACTTTGACCTGCAAAATAGCAAGACTCAAAAATGTCAAGAATGACCTCGGCATGAAACATTATCATCTTGCCGTTTCAGTTTGTTCTCGCTGGTCCATATGCTGTATCTAAACAGAGGATAAGCGGTGGTAGAGGGACTGCATGAGTGTTGCAGTAGGAATTGAGTGTGAATGGAAATAAAAGGTAAAAGGTATTATTTGTGGCTGCAAGAATAAAACCATTAAACTGACCCAACTTAGTGACTCGCTGAGAAACACTTGAGCAATCAAAATGGACTGGTTCATGATTTCATGGTGTTAACTCTATATAATGCCTTATTATGCCATGTAAAGTAACTGTGTCATCATTTTGCCTTACTGCACTGTCCCAATGTATCTTTAATTTTTTCAGTTTTAATGTTTCGACATGAATCACTAATGTTGTTAAAAAATCTCTGCGGAGTTTCTCTTGTGATCATTATGTTCTTTTGCTTTGGTCAGCTCCCAACGGAACACAATTGCCTTTCCCACGGGCGCTGTTTGTGTGCATGCCAGTAGGTGCGTTGGAGTGCATTCCTTGACACAGTATATTTATATGGTCTTTGTATATGTGTGTAAGAAACAGCACATGTGGATATTTGTATCTGTGTGAGTGTAATCTGTATGCAGACCTTAGTGAGCCAGTGTTTGCTTACCCTCCCTCTAGTCTAGGGGTTTCATTTCATGTAATGTTGCTCAATTTGAAACGGGTCCGAAAACAGGCTCAGCAGAGGGATCCCAGCAGCTGGCAGAAATAAATGTAATGAGTTTTTCAGCATTGTAGCAGTGCTCCGAGCCCCTTTGAATTATAGAGATGTGGAGCGGTGGAGCATAGCTGCCGCGTGTCCACCCGAGGGAAGGTGCACCAGGAAATACTCTCAGGCATCAATCAGCTCAGGACGGAAGATGAAGAAGGATTAGATAGTGATGTCATAAATCCCCTCTCTCCAGGAAGTGTCTCAGCAGAGGGAATTCTTACAAAGTTTCCAGAGGAAGGGATGGATTTGACTGAAGCAGTCCGAGGTGCAAATCCTTTGCTATAGGAACTCAGAACGATACTGAAAAATGTCAGTCTCTATTAATGCTGTGGTAATGTAATCTGAAAACCGGCGCAAAGTCAGTGTTACCAAACATCTGTCTATGAAAGGAGTTAACGTGCCTTTGCTGCTGTGCCAAAAGCCATCGCTTAGCTCTTTGATTGGAAAACAAAGAAAATAGCAATGACTGATCGTGTAGCTAATAAACAGCAGATTTTTCCTTTGATGAATTGAGACCAAATATGACTTTGGCATAGAGTATGCTTATTTATTTGGGGACTCAACACAGAGATGAGCACTGCTGCATAGGGCTGTGTAACTTAAATATTTCTATGGCACTGACCGAATTACTTTGTTACTTTCTAGTATTAAAAAAACACCTTGTCATTTGGTACCAAGATTTCAATACCGAGGCTACCTCCACACCAACATGTTTTCATTTTATAATGCAAAACTTTTGCTTTGTTTATAGCAGAGGAAATCTCATCAGTCTCAGTAAGCCTCAACTTGGAAGACCAGCCCGTGTAGATAAAATCACTGTTTCAACTTGGGGACATTTTACCTTCAAACGACTTATTTCACTCTTTCCAAACCCATTTTTGTCCACACACCTGTCTGACTTGCATCTGTAGCAGTACCTTTTGGCTTTTCTGTGTGCAGCAGGCTAGCTAATATCTGAGGCATTTAGGGAACTTTGGTAAATAGTAGCACCTAGCTATAACTTGTCTGTAAATCAATTATCTAAATGATCTAAATCCATCTCTAAAGTTCATGAAAACTAAAGATAAAATAGCCTTCACAGACCAAGAACTTTCTCCTGAGAACAAAATACTCCCTCAGGTCAGCACACATCAAGAGATGGGCCCCACATCAGGAGCTGCAGCACTACAGTATATACAATATGACTTTTATCATAAAGCTCGGTGTCTATTTTCTTGGGAACATTTTATTTTTAGTCAAAATGCATACTTGGACAGTGAATCTAAAAACATGCTATTCACAGCTCAATATTAACATTAAACTGCAGAAGGTCACATCAATACTGAACAAGTGACCTACAATGGTAGCAATATTACCTGGGCAATTTTCATGGACCTTAATGTCACCTCTGTAATTTTGAAAGCTTTGTAAAACACTGCATGGTGAATGTTACAAAATGCCACTGGGAAAGGTCAGAATATCTCATAAACCATATGGATCCGTGGATTTATCCCGACTTACTCAAACATCACAGGGTGCTGGTGGCATTTGGAAATTGCCTAAATGTCACAGCTTTGCTGAACAGGTGCATGCGTTAAAGATGGCACTTACAGAAGGGTAATGCAGCATCATTTGGAGATGCTTTTGAGGAACACTTCATTTAGTTCAGCCACCTGATGTCTACCAAAACAACATGTTAAATGTTGCTGTATAGCAGCTTTAATAACTCAACTGTGAAGTTGATACAGAAACTATACGGCATGCCTCTTATTACAGCACAAAGCACGACCTCATGTCTGAAGGAGAAAACTGTTTAAGTTGTTGATGCTTGAGTCATTTTTCCACATATTCCTCCTGCCACCCCTCACTTTAACCATCTCTATACCCTTCCTCGTCGTCCATCTTTCTCCTTTTTAATGTCCTGCAGGTGTCATCAGCAATGACCACCCTGGAGATAAAACATTGGGAATCCAGAAATGTGTGTGTGTGTGTGTGTGTGTGTGTGTGTGTGTGTGTGTGTGTGTGTGTGTGTGTGTGTGTGTGTGTGTGTGTGTGTGTGTGTGTGTGTGTGTGTGTGTGTGTGTGTGTTTGTGTGTCTGCATGTGTGTCTGCATAAGCACCTGTAATGAGCACCACGTGTGTGTATCGGAGCCCAGGCTAATGAAGCCCAGTCCATTATTTATTTTCCCGTGGCCCTGTCGCTTGGCCTGTCGATGCACCTGTGTACACACATATGCATGCATGCATGCATACACACACACACACACACACACACACACACACACACACACACACACACACACACACACACACACACACACACACACACACACACACACACACACACACACACACACACACACACACACACACACACACACACACACACACACACACACACACACACGCACCATCTGTCTATAATGACCGTTCTCCTTCGTACCGCATAGCGCTACAATCCCTTGAGTGGTCATTAGGCGAGAGAGCGGGAGAGAGATCGAGGCAGAGAGACCAGTGCTTTCAGTGCAGATTTGGAGCCAGTTTTTGGTTTTGCTTTGGCAGGGAGGGTTTTGGGGGGTCAGGGTAGGGTGGACACATGATGCTTAAAAAGTGCATTAGCACCAAGAAAGTCTGCATATTTTGATTTCTCTCACCGCCTCGGAGGCTTGGATGGTTGGTGCGCTTTGTTTTCCCTCTGTCATGAGTTTACAATCTGCTCCTGAGGTTAAATATGAATCTTCAACAGTCTTCTGCAGCCACAAAAAAACAACACAAACCCTTCCTATATCAGCAGAGGTGCCTGAATCCACCAAACCACTGAGGTCAAGTTCAGCATACCACCATTAGAGTCGTCAAATACACAACGCTTTGGAAAGATTTATGGTCAGAAACTAGATGGTAGTGGTGGAAAAAAATCATTACAGCTAAGTATCTCTATATTTTGTATGGTAATATTGTATCAATACATGGATACCAAGTATTTACGATAGAGATAAATAAATACATAAATCAGGTGCAGGTAACTTTTATTACAGGTTTTACTGACAGTGTTTGTAAGTCTGTCTGCTTGACAATTTCATGTTGCTGTAGTATAAATGAGTGAGGAGATTTTAACAAACTGAAAACTTTTAGATAAAACAGATGTTAACTGAAATTTCCCTTTTGGGACATACACTGCAGTTGAAAAAAAAGTTAGTAAATCACCATATATTGAAACATATGTTATTGCAAAACTCAGCCTATCGAAAAATGTTTTAAATCCCAATAATATTGTGTATGGGACCTTTATTGATTCCTACCCTCACCACGAGAAATCAAAACTAAATTCAAAACCTCTCTTTTTTTAATTAATTTGTCTCTCCCTGTTTTTGCAGCGATGGCCAGCTCTCAGCAGGGAGCCTCCTCCCATTATATCCACAGCACTTAGCTTTCTGACCTTGTGGCCCTACCCAAATCCCCTCTGCTGGCTCCTGCTAATCCCTACCAATTGTAGAAGGACATGGCAGACAGGGAGGGTCTTGTGTGTTGGTGGGAAAGGCTGGAATAGAAAGACAAACAGGCAGCTCAAATGTGGCTTCCATTTTAATAGGACTTCTTTAATATCTCCCAGTGGAGCTAGACCTGAGCTTCTTGGTTCTACCCACCAGTGTATGTAAGATTTAACAACCCATCAATTTGCATTTCATTGACACCAGCATCTAAATGCATTCTTAGCATATATCATAGTGACCATAAATTAAGAGCCAGGCACACTGTGTGTGTGGACCGTGAGTGTCTGAGGTGTATGTCATTGTGTATGTTTCAAAGATCTACATAGGGTTTTTGTCTCAGGTATCAGTAGACAAATATGCACCACTGTCTGCTCCTTTAGTCACCAGGCTGAAGAAGTCCAAAGGGAGAATAAAGATGAATTATTAATTTATGTTTGTGTGTCTGTCTTTGCAGGGAGCTGAATGGGAATAACCTCACACGCATCACCAAGAGTGACTTTGCTGGACTGAAGTACCTCCGAGTTCTGTAAGTACTTGCCTTCATGTTCATGTGTAATGATGAGCTGTTTGTATGTGTGGAGCAGGTTTGTGTCCGAGTTTATCTATTCATGCATGCCTGAGTTGGATCCAACCTTGCAGCTTGCAGTTTTACTGACTTGCTGTTCAAATTAAAATAAACCCAGTGAAGTGGCAAAATGCATTCGTCAAGAGTCCTACTCCAAAGTACATTAAGCTACTGAGTGATTGCAGCAAGTGATGTAATGGACTTCTCTCTTACTGTATTCTGCCTGTTGTAGTTGCACCTATTGTCTCTTAGACACATACACACTCACTTGGCCTCTGTTCCCACACATCAACATGTAATGTGCACACAAGTGTCAGTCCTAAATAGGCTCTCAACACAGTTAACACATTCAGGTGAAGTCACTGACTCCCTCACTGGTGAAATTAAACAGCACTTGTGACTTCAGGTCATAAAGTAGTTGTAAAAGTGGCTGTATGTGTACATGTGTGCGCACACACTTGTGAGTAGTGCCTCAGGTGTTAAAAACACTGCCGGAGGGGACGCTGCATAGACCCGAACATGTTTTAAATGGAACACGAGCTGAGCATAATTCCAGCTACCCCGCAAAGCCCGACTATTTTCAAGCCTCATCGTTGCTTGCCCATCCCCCTGTGCTCCCCCTCTTTCCCAGCCTCAGCTCCCTTGGTCCCACCGCTCCTTGTCCCCTCTCGTCCTCCTATGCATGCCCCCTGTTCTGCACCACCTTCTACCCCCATGTGGAGGTTAAATGCCTTTGTGTTGCCAGCTTGTCACGAGCAAGTAAGAAGGAAACAACTCCTTACAAGCGTATTAAAAATACAACTTCCCTTTCTATAAAGCCCCTGGTTCTCTCACGCTGCCACCACACTAACCACATACAAGTAACACACACACACACACACACTGCTAGCTTTTTGTAATGTCATCTAACCATATACATAATGCATGGTTAACATGGTGTAGATGCATGAAATGCCTGTGTGTGCAGCTGGAAAAAGGTCTGTCTGCTTGTGTGTGCTGCCTCCGTGGGGCAACAGCATTAAGACTAACAGTGGCTTGACCTCTGATCCTGCTGACCCTCGCACAACCCTCAGAAGGAAAAAAAAGCAGGAACAGAGGTTTATCTTTACAGTCAGCTGCCATTTCTTCTGTCAGTCGGGAATCAACACAGCTGATTTACCTCCATTCATTTGGGACTGGGTGCTTGGCTGTTCTAAATCAGCAGTGTGTGTGTGTGTGTGTGTGTGTGTGTGTGTGTGTGTGTGTGTGTGTGTGTGTGTGTGTGTGTGTGTGTGTGTGTGTGTGTGTGTGTGTGTGTGTGTGTGTGTGTGTGTGTGTGTGTGTGTGTGTCTGTGAGAAAATACAGAACAATAAAGGAACAACTGGAAAAAAGCAGATAGAAAGAGATCCAAGAAATTGAAGGATACGTGCCCCCAGGCAGCCTGTAAAAGAAAAGTTTTCTCAATTCAAAAGTACTCATCACAATTTTTTTCCACTTCCATCTAAATTCATGAGAAAGAGATCTGAGGTGAATTGCACTTTTCTCTCCATGTTTATGGAGTGTGAACAGTGATTAGCATTTATATTCGATGGGGAGGAAGCGCAGACTGCTGAGTTGCAGCGCGCCGTGGCCTCACAGGAGACATGAGAGGTTGCCTTCAACACAGAACAGTTGTCTACGTAATGAAGGAAAGTGCTTGTTGCTTCTGAAGCCGCTGGACACTTTTCTCTCCTTCCTGACTTTGTGTTATTGTAACACTTCCAAAACCATCCAAGCCCCTTTTTTGTGCGTTAGCTTTGGCAGTGTAGGTAAGGAAAAGATGTGTTCCTGCTTGTGTGCATGTATTCTATGTTTGTGTGCATCCATGTTTGTTTGTGCGTGACTAATAGCCTTGATGTAGTGCCTGAAATGCTGATACTGTTGCAACTATGCTGTCCAACAGGCACGCACACACACACACACACACACACACACACACACACACACACACACACACACACACACACACACACACACACACACACACACACACACACACACACACACACACACACACACACACACACACACACACACACACACACCTTACTTCCCCTTGATTGTGCCAGTTGTAAAAAAGCTTGGAATACACCTCACACTTTCTGACCCCCTGCCTACTTTCATCTCGTCTCCACCCAGCTGCTACACCCAGTGGACCACACTAGAGCCCAGACCCACACTTTCTGAGCCACCTTGGAAACTTTCCTGGCTGCTATTCCTGCTTTCTTTGCCAAGATTCCACACTGTGCCCTCAGTCCACGCTCCTGCCCTCTGTGTGTGTGTGTGTGTGTGTGTGTGTGTGTGTGTGTGTGTGTGTGTGTGTGTGTGTGTGTGTGTGTGTGTGTGTGTGTGTGTGTGTGTGTGTGTGTGTGTGTGTGTGTGTGTGTGAGAGAGTGTGAGTGTGAGTGTGAGTGTAAGTGTTGAATAAACTGCACCCAACTTTAATACAGATACTGCGAAAAAGTCTCGCCACCCGAACCTCAAAGCCCCCTACTTTGTTAAACCCTGAGTGATTGTCTGCAGACATGTACAAAAGTCAGTGACAAAGTTTCTCCCTTTGTCCTTTTTCTGCAGGCAGCTGATGGAGAATCAGATTACTGTGATCGAGCGCGGGGCTTTTGATGACATGAAGGAGCTGGAGAGACTGTGAGTACCACCCAGAGTTGTCTGTAAAAAGGCTGAACACCTTTTTATTTCTTCTCTAAACTTGAACTTGTAATGAAAAATCTCACCCTTCTACTGATTTGTTTTCAGTACTTGTATTAGTGGAGGGAAATGAGACTAACAGGAGGAACCAATCGTGAATGGTGTATCAAATGTGAGGCACTTCCCTGTCATTCTATTGTGGTTGGAGGGTGCTGAGAGGGTACAGTGTGGGCTGGCAGTATTTTTATTAGGTTTGCCTGACAGGAATGCCCTCAGTGGGATATGTGGGCTTAAAAGGCCTCCCCCACCGCAGACCCTGGCTCATCTGGACAGCACCAGGACTCCTTGACAGCTTATAAACCGGCTGGGAAAACACGCAGACAAACACAATCAACCGCACCTCAACCAGCTTATTAGTAAATCAATAGTGCTAACCCACATGGAAACCTGCACAGCAGATGACTTTATGGACACACGCTGTCATGCAGACATAATGTTTAACTTATAAAAAGAGTTTCCCCTGATCTGAAAGCCACATTAACAATCTACATTACCAAACTTTGAGGCCCCGCACTGCTCGCCTTCCCTCCTCCTCCTCCATATTCAACTGATCCCAAACTTTGGGTAGACATTTCCATGTGCCAGACCAATGTGGAAATTAAGTAGCTCATTTCTCTAATGTTTAAAAGCCACTAACCCACCAGCAGGTACACTTCAATGCAAACAGAGCAGCAGCAGACCATTAATGTCCATTATGCACTAAATCTCCACCTCAGCTGGCTAAGCACTCATCTCAGTGTATACAGTGAGTGGCACACATCCCAACATCTGTCTGAATGTGTCTGTAGGCATGGCAGCGACCTGCCTTCCTGAGTCGCAGCATCTCTGTGCCACAGCCACGATGTTCACTCCCTTGTGCCTCCAATGGGCCATTCACAGAGGAGAGAGTTGTGGTTCACAACAGATTAGCAGCAGTCTGTTCCTCATTGACTTAATTGTTGTATTTGCATAAAGCCTGCCAGTCTTGGATGTTAGTTGTTTGACATGGAGTCTGTTGCCAACTTCCATTCCTGTCAGGACTTCCTTGGGCTTGAATAGGGTCATCCATTTTCTCTACATTTTATTTAGAAACATCTTGTTTTGATAGATCGCCCCAGATAAAATGTATTCATGTTCATATGACTGGTAGATGTAATTCAGTTGTTTAGATGGGGATACTCTCTTATTTTGGGAAAGTCAGCAAAAAAAAAGACAGCATTGTAATTTAACTGTGCAGAGATCATTTGCAGCACTGTCTCTGACTAGCAGTTCAATTTGCCTGAACTTTCAGCTGGATATTTATGTGACATTCAGAGAACACTGAAACACAATAGCCTGTGGCTAAGCTGATTCTACGGCAGCGAGAAGGAATTATTCACAGCCTACACACTCAAGGACACACATGCATAGACAAACACTCACACAAACTCACTGGCTGATCATGCGTTTTCCCTGCCGCAGGCGGCTGAACCGTAATCAACTGCAGCAGCTTCCTGAGTTGCTTTTTCAGAAGAACCCTGCCCTGTCTCGACTGTAAGTACATTCACTTTTTTATTTCAATTGAATGCACTTATTTCTTCTTCTCCGTCAGTGCACACACCATCTCTCTTTGTCTTTTTCTTATGATGCAATGTTTCTCAGAGATGTGAGTCTGAAGAAAGTTGGCTTTGGTTTGATTTGGTTTACACACAATTAAAGAACAAAGTGATTTCATTGCACTTGTTGGATACCAGGACTCATTCAGACATTCGGAGTTATTAGTGTGTCAAGTCTTATTATCTGGAGGACAAAATGAACTGGATGAGTGGAAATATAAGTTCTTTGCACATCGTTGGGCCTTCGTGCCAAGTGTTCTGCAGTTTCTCTGTGTTAGTCACTGGTGACAGGGAGTTGACATTAGGACTTGAGCTGAGGGACACATTAACTTTGAACTCAGTTCCAGGTGAAAGGATGTCTGTGTTACTTAATGAGGTCGTTTTATGTCAAGTCCCTGAAGCTCTCGCTGCCAGCAGACTCCACCTCCATCAAATGATTGAAATGTGTCCTCACAGTTTTCGTTTCATTCCTGTTAAATCCAATCCCATACTGTCACACACCCACACATCCTTCCACTCATGCACCCCATGCAGTGAGACAATCCCACAGTAATGCTTAACTTTTTTTTTTCCCATCTGCAGCCAGGCCCCAAGTCTTTTTCTTTCTTTCTTTGGGATAATCAGTGTCCCTGTTGCTAGCTGATCATTCCAGCTCCCATTTTTCCAGTTCAGATTACCTGGAGCATCTGGGAATAATGAAACAGTGGGACATGGAAAAATCATTTCCCTTCCTTCTATCCGCATAGTGGTACTACTAACCCATGATCCCAGCCTCAGCCCTCCATCTGTTTATTTTGCGTTTGATGTTTAACACCATCTTGAATCTATCTGTCACTTCTTTGCAACTATCTCCACACGTTACCTATCATTATGCCAAAATCAGCCTCTGGGGCTTTAGGGCAAAGCCTCATCCTTTCAGGGGCAATGCTGGCCTACTTGTGGCTCGCTAACACTGAGCAGCACTGAGTTGTCTGTCTAGCTGGAGCAGACACAGCACAGACCGAGGCCTTCCAGACCAGCGGATGGCCTTGAACAAGCGTGATTAGTCCATCTGGAGCAGAGGGCTCTGCCAACAGCCAGAGGATTGTGCTAACACAGCTCCGCTGTTTCATCCAATCCAACTTCATGGTCATTATTCTAAACCTAGCGCTGGCTTTTCTGCCACATTTTGGAGAATGAGACTTTGTTTAACACTGCTTAATCGATTCGCTATGTGTCTGTGTATACACTTATTTGTTCTTTTATCCTTGGCTGAATAAAAGAGGGCCGTAATGGACCTTGAAGCTTTTCACGTGTGGAATTGCCATACATATTTTAACATCTAAAACAAATGTACAATCCAGGGCCGTGGAATTGATAATTATTCAATCTTTACGGTGGCGGCGGTTGATTGACAGAAAGCACTCTGTGAAATAGTTCTAACACTTGTAAAAATTAGGGTTAGTAGCATGGGATCAGCAACAGCAGTAGAAGACAAAGGTGTTTCTTAACTTCTGAGTGGCGTGTCTGGGCCACACCATGAGTTCTGGTTGCAGTCTGATGCGGTCAGGTTACAGCCTTGTCGTGCTCCCGCCAGCAGCTTTTAATGGACTTAAAAGGTCCTAGTCTCCCAGAGGAGGAGGTTTGCTGCTATTTCATGTGTTCATGCGTGTGTGTCTGCAGACGACAGAGAGCAAGAAAGAGACAGAAAGACAAAGAAAGAGTGTGTGGTTGCAGATGTATTTGTGTCCGTGTCTTTTGCACTTGCTCAAAGAGCTCACTGGGACTTGTTAGGGTCTGCCTTTATGATCCCAACATGAGAGGTTAATGTGAAAGCCCGCTGCCCTCAGGTGGAGCACTAACCCAGATGGTTTCCCTTCTTTTGGAAGCAGGATTAATTGCTCCCCTTCTCTTTTTCTGTACTTCTTACACTCTTGCTGTCTGTCTCTTCGACTCCTTTTTCTCTTTTTGCTGATTCTGGAGTGAGGCGTTTTCGGGGAAAGCTTGTATAACAAAGTGGCTTTTTGTCGTCGGCATCCCGCTGAGAGGACAAACAGAAAGAAGGGCAGGAGGGGTGGGGGGGGGGGGCAGAGGAGCGAGGGATAGCAGATGAGATCGTTGCTCTCATTAAACTTTAGAGGGAAAGCTAGCGGGTTAATAAAAGGCTGTTGGTTAAATGAGCAGTGAGTGTTGTTTTGTGGGGAGTTTTTAAACACTTGATCCCATGCAGTCATTAAGCTAACGGGGTAATGAGTTTTCACTACAAAGGGAAGATGGAGAATTAATGCATGTGTTCTTGCTGGAACACAGATTTTAAAAAGTGGCTCAACTAAAATCAACTTGTTTTTTAATCTTTGGCAATAATTCTGCTAAATCTTAAAACTTAGTAAGTTAAAAATGTACAGAATATATTGGGTACAAAACAGTGATTTGAGCTTGCACAAGTATATTTTACAGAGCTACATGCTCTGCTTTCTGTTTTGAGAGCCTAACTCTTCATCTAGGGCTCCACTCCTCTGTCTAGTCACACGAGATACCAGAGACACTGATGCATGAGGGGCAGAGAAAAGATAATTGGAATTGATTAGAGATGATTAGAGATAGTTAGAGTTAGTTAAAGCTGCCTGTGATGGATGGCACCAAGAAGAAGGCATGGGAACGGTGGCGCAGAGGTGAGAGGCGCTGCGCGGAACACAGCGAACAATAACAGTGAAAATAGAGTTACATTCATCATTGTTAACGACCTGTTGCCTCCGTCCCACCACCCTTGGCTTCTCCTCTTCCCACTTCCACTGCACTTCAGATCTGTAATCTACTCATCCATGTTTGTAATTAGGGCCTTTTCGCAGTGGGAGAGCAGGAGGAAGGAAGGACTGCGGGATGGAGGGAGAAAAAAAAAGAAGAGCCATAGGTGAGCAGAGGGGAGGGGAGTGCAGAGCAGTTAGCCTGATAGCTGGCCCCGGGGAATAGCATCTGGTTCGGGCTCAGGATGGGGGGTTGAAGGAGGAGAAGGCAAAAGGGGTATTTTGCGGTTTTTGATTACCCTGTTGCTTCTCGCTGCCACAAACAAATATCGGCAAACAACACAGCCTTGTTTGAAGAGGTGTTGCTTTCATTAATGGCCAACATGTTGTACTACGTGGTGGGGTGAGGGGATGGTGAAAGGTTTTCCCTTGTGTATCTCCCCGGGAGGTATGACGGAGGTGGAAGGAGGAGGGAAGGGTGTGGTAGTACCTGCACTACAGGAGAGCCGAGGAAACCCTGGCAAAGGATTGGAGAGGAGGGGTGTATCATTCGTCTCTCAGGTCCTTTTTCTTTTTCCATCTTTCAACCTCATGTTAACGCTTGACAACGGGCATCCCGATGTACACAAACTAAAATACATGCTGGGACACAGAAGCATACACACACACACACAAAAGAGAGGGGGAAAAAAAAAAGAGGGAAAATGTAAATTACACTAATTAGACACAAACACACATACAGAATAACACTATAATTACATCTCTGTGTGCTAATGTGTGGATAGCATGCACACACAGGGGATTACATTCTTTATATGGCTTTGACTGTAGATAAAAGAGCCGCTTCAACTATGTGTTGATGCACAGCTGCCTCTCCTGTGTTTGTGTTGGAGGGATGCTGTGTTTTCTGTTTGTTGATCGCTTGAAGCTTAGGGAACGGTAGCTCAGTGTCTGAAGAAAAAAATTGTTTTGGGGGAAGGAGGTCTAGAATAAATAATGTGTACTATCATTAAACCTATAAATCATCTCTCTGTCATGGTATTTCCACTTGTTTCTGTCACCATTCAGTGTACAGTATCCCCCCCCCTCCTTTTCTTATGCTTCACATTGATTGGCTTGTAAACTCGCTCTAGTGTTCCGAGACTTTTTGCGCCACAAAGCAACCAAATTAAAACTCTTTTGACTTTTGACTTTTTGTGTATGACCGCATGGAGGACTGATGTGAATGTGTTTTGTTTTTTTTCCTCCTCGTGACTGTTTTTAAGTGTTTATATAATACTCTGCTGTGTGTGAGCCTGTGCTTGCATGTGTGTGTGCGTGTGTGTGCATCTGGCAGGCCATTAATGCTCCAAGCTGGTCTTGTCGTTTCCTTCTCTTTGTCTGTGCTGATGAATGACCTGCCTCAATGTGCTAGGTCTCTCTCCCTCTCCCTTAGAGGACTGTTTGGGCCCCCAATTGGCAGCCGTCCCCATGGCAACCCATCTTCATCAGGAGGTTTCTGTGCCATCAATGGCAGACATCCTGATTCCTTGACTGTGGTTTGTCTGACACTAAGTAAACACTGACAGCACTGACTTCAGTGAGTTAAGCTAACTTCAGACACAATGAGAGCAAAATACCTGCAGGCACACAAAAAATGGTTACTAAAAGGGTCGTTTCACTCAAAATTATTATTGTTTTGCACCAGAGGTGTCAACCCTTACAGATACATTTTGTTGAGATGTCCGTCTTGGAGATTTCTGGTTCTCGCACCACTGAAAAATTGAACTGTACTATCTCAGAACTGAAAATTGTTTGCAATGATGCATTATTAACAGTAACAGAGAGGCGTTTGCTTATTTTCAAAAGTATCATGTTTGAAAGCTCTCAGCATCACCAACAAGAAAACTTTCTTTCCCATCTTTTGCGGGACAAATCGAACCCGATTAAATCAAAGCTATTTGTATTGCTGTATACTACTTGAGTAGAGTGAAATTTTAGTGAACTAACTCTTGAAGTTCTAACTTATTGAATGCAGGGCAACAGTTTAAGTTTTTGTAGGAGTATGAAATACCCGACCTGGCGGCCAACCGAAAAATACCAGGCAGGCCTCGACTCCTTGCCCCTGCCCCTCTTCCTGCCTCTGTCCTTGTCAGCTGGTAAAAGTGGCTTTTATGGCTTGTCACTGTTTTCTTTACGAGTCGGACCGTGTGTGAGAGAGAAATGCAGACCAAACCATGTGAGGAGAGCGGAAGCCAAAAGGGGGTAATTTAAAAACCACTCTGCCATCTGAAATATTCACAACCGCAGCACAAGGGGAGTGAAAGAAAAAGAAAGAGAGGACAAAAAAAAAAAAAAGAAGCGACAGAAGAAGAACAAAGTTAGAGAGGAGAGAGAGAAACGGTTGGAGGTGCAAAAGAGAGGAGAAAAGATGCACCAAATGCAGGAGAGAAACAGCAGTGTTTATATTTACTAACGATTCTGTGTCCTTCCTCATGAATTATTGAACAGATGGATTGAGGCTTGTTAAATATTCACACTAAAGCGCTGGGACATCAGTGGTCTGTCTTGTGTGTGTGTGTGTGTGTGTGTGTGTGTGTGTGTGTGTGTGTGTGTGTGTGTGTGTGCGTGCGCGCATGTCCAGTGTCTGGTACACGCTGCTCCACATAAACATTCATGGCATCTTTGCTGCTCTAAATACTCGTACAGGCAAAGTTGCACGCACACACAAGTTCTTCTGCGATGACCATCCCAATAAACACACGCACCCGTTCTTGTGTGTGTGTGCGTGTGTGCATGTACGTCTTCACATCGGGGACTGGCCTGGTCATTATGAATTGATATGGCATGAATAAGACATCACAGTGTGGTCTAGATCCGTCATGAGTATACACACACAGGGATTTCACTTGCGGAGCTGCCGAAAGAGGCCTCCTCCCCCTCCTCCTTCTCCTCTTCCTCCTCCTCCTCCCCTTCCTCCTCCTCCTCCTCTTCCTCCTTCTTCTCTCTGTGCCACAGCCGACAGTTTGCCTCTGTGATGGCTGGCTTTGCCTGGTCCAGATTGGAACTGACACACATGGGAGGAAAGGCTACCCTCATGTCCTCACATGCACGTGCACACACACACACACACACACACACACACACACACACACACACACACACACACACACACACACACACACACACACACACACACACACACACACACACACACACTTACTCCCTGGAATCTCAAAGCAGGAGTTTTAGGAATGCTGCAGTCCCGTTCCAGGAATAACAACCAATATAGTGCAATTGGGTTGTCCTGCTTGTGTGTGTATGAACACATGCTCAGTGGTCATATGTGTCCATAATGGTTCTGTACAGTCAAGGAGCATGGGGTATGAGCGTAGCTATCAGAACGAGAAACCCGGCTCATTCATCACAGCCATAATAGAGTGCAATCTCCCCGCGATGGGTGTTTCCCTTACTCAGTGCATCTGTCCATCTCGTTATGGTTCACTTTGAGATCTGGGGTTTCGATCAACACTATCTGCTCTGGATCTTCATGTGGAAGTGTCGTGTGTGAGGTGCTTAGCAGAAGAACTACAATATTTGTGTGTAATCTCTAGTTATGAGCTGTTAGGGTCTGGACTTGAGACTCTGGAGCGCAGTGTTGGAAGTAACCCAAGCAGACCCAAACACAGCCTCTCATCCCGTGGGTGAGGAGGGGAGGGGAGAGGAGGTTCGAAAGCCCTTTCTAACATCCTGCAAAGCAGGAAGAGGCACAAAACTGCCTACACATGCTCATGTGTTGCCTAGCACACATGCCCAGCAAACCCACACGCTTACAGTAAATGATTGTTCCAGCCCTATCCTGTGGCCTCGGGCTCTGTCTCTGATTCTAAGATTTAAAAAGAACAAACAAACAAACTGCAGGGCAAATTATGCCTACATACACACACGCACGCATGCACGCACGCACGCAATCACACAAATGCCACTGCACACATACTTTGCCCACCTCCTGCTGATTTGCTGCTGTAGCAACCAATGCTCTGCGGGGCTCGGACTCGGGCTGTTTACCTTTTCTGAGTGAGCGGAATACACACAGAGAAAGCAAGAGTTTGGAGGTGAAAAAGTTCAAAAGGAACCTTATATTTTCGAGAAGAAATCTGATCCAATTGCTTGAGAAAAGTGTGGTGTAATGGATGGAAAGAGATTTGGGGATTTTTAGTTGTGTGTGTGTGTATATATAATCATAGGCTTTGGACGCATCCCTTTATCCTCTGGAAGGAGAAACTTGGTTGAACTCCTTCCTCTTCCCTGTGGCTATATTTCTGTGTGTTTGTGCATGTGTGTGTGTGTGTGTGTGTGAACCTTGGGCTCTGTCTCCTCTCTGTCTGTGGTGAGCAGGTCCATTCTTAGGGTTTTATACTTAGCACACCTCCAGGCCTTTTGTTCTTGGGACTCCACAGGCTACTAAGTGCACACTGTGTAAAGATGACGTTTTATGTGCCTTGAGGTTAATAAGGTTAAGATAGTGCAGACTAATGATGAAAGAAGCAAACTTGACTTTGCTAGTTGAATTGCCTGAGTGAGATAACTGCTATTTTCCCGTAACTGAAATGCCCACAAACAAGCCTTTAACCCACTATTACAACTGACTTTGACTTTTATTGGTTGTTTATTTTTAATATGATGTTTTTTAAACCTACATTTATGAGCTACTGGACATATGAATTACCCTGAAGGGTTGAATGAGGTATATCTATCTATGAAGCCCCAAAAGATCTGGAATTTGTCAGTTTAGTACATTTATGAATTGCACATATGGCAAAATCAATACAACATTCAGATTTATGCATCTGTCTTTTAAATACATCAACCAGGTAATCTTTCTGGTATTAAAGATTGGATTAAATTTGTAATTGTAATTTCAACTGTAACTTGACTATAATTCCTCTTGGCAGCCACAGGTCACTCTTATTCTCTTATTTGGAGCTTTTAATTGTAGGAGAACGTTAATGTTACTACAAAAAATGCAAGCAGATTGCTCATAAACATGTTTTGTTAGTATGGCTATTTCTTTAGTACATAGCAGTAGGCATATAGTTAACATGTAAATAAAACTCCTCAGTGTAGTATATTGTTTCCTGAAAATTTTTTACTAAAAAGAAAAATGCCAACAAAATACTCAGAGTTAACGAGTTAAATACTATACAGTAAGTGTTTACTTGTAGTAATTAAGCCTGCTCCAATGAAACTGTAGATCTGCTAATCCTTAGCAAATCAAATAAATAAGAATTATTTACAGTTATTTATTTTCTGTATAAATGGCAAGCATTAAACATTAGGTGCTATAAAACTATATGGCTATTCAACTTGACCTGAAAAGTATCCCAGTTTTTATTTAAGTATATTTTGATAGCAATTCCAGCCTCATTAGGAAAACGAGAACAATAAAGAGATTTCTACCCTGGCTTAATTTAACTGTGATGAGTTTTCTGAATTGCAGAAAGGCAATGTTAGCTCCCTTCTGCCTCATAAACATTAGGAGTTTGTTTCTTTAGGGATCAAGCACCAAAGATGTTGGAACTCTATTGTTTGTTGTCTGGTTTGCATTAATATAAAAAAAAAATGTTGTGCCATTTTTACTTTAATTTACTCCTTTAATATCCCTTTAGTGCTTTAAGTGTACACACCATAATCTATATTTTGTACTTTCTTCCAAGTCAGACAGGACCAAACCTTAATTTACATGTGTCCAGTTTTTGTAAATAATTCACAACTTCTGAGGTCAAATATATACAAATGTATAGTCAACCTCTAAATCAGTGGTCCACAGTGAATGTAAACGATAAACATGAACTAAATCCATCTGTTCCAACCTGTTACACATTATATTGACTTTCAAACAAACAGCTGTTACTTAGAGTCATGTAATCACTCAAAACGACGTGTTTACCCATATTTGGTTATTCACAGTCTTGAGTTATGTGCAGATGTAAACATTCTCAGAATGAGTGGTGGAAAACATGCACATGCACAGCACCTGGAAAACAAAGTTTAAAGACTCATTTCTCTCAAGTTTTTTGAAATGTTCGACCTACTGTTGTGTGCCTCGGTACTCTCCATTCTTTCCTCAACCTGCTCTGTAAACAAAAGACACTTGTCTGCATCAGTGAGTGGACTGCCTACATTCCAGTAAAAAGACATTGAGCAGTGCAGCGCCAGTGAGCATTGCAAAGAGGGAAATCTGAATTCCAGTACAAATGCCTATCTGTTTCCAATACTGGCTCCCTGTCACAATACTCTCCTGCTGGTATCGCAGCATGGAGCAGTGATCTCATTAGCCTGAGAGTGCATGTGTGTGCCTATTGGGGAGATTTTTTTTTTTGGTGAGAAACAGTATGATGTTTGATGCACGGGATGTCTTTCCGTCCTGGCTTTGTGCAGTTTAACAGGAAATCACTGGGGGATGCAATCGATTCCTCTTCCCTGCTGTTTCAGCTACGCGCATGCACACACCTGCCCCACCCAAACAAGGTTTCCAGAAATGAGTGTTACATCTGCCCTACGTGTGTTTACCTGTTGTGCAGTCACTCCAATCTCACACCTCGGAGGGAGCAAAGAGGAGGAGAGAGGCACCGAGTATTGATTGAGACAGAGCAAGTCACAGGGAAATAGAAGGCACAGCTGGAAAGCAGAAAGGATGAAAGAGAGGAGAGCAGTGAAAGAGAAATGAAGGTGGGGCAGGAAAGGAATACAAAACATCTTTTGAAATAATTTCATTGTAAACATATCCTATTTTATATGTGATGCATTATTCATACAGCTTCGGAAAGTTGATTTCTTTTCCCCCTCCTGAACTTTAAATTGTTTTTGTGAGTAGTTTAAAATCCCTTCCTCTCAAATCCAGTGTGGTGTTGCAATTCAATCAAGCAAATAGATGGAGAATGAGTGGAGTGGAAAGAGGGTAAAATGAGTTAGAGGGCAATAGAAGGACCTGAAAGTGACAGACAGTGCCTGGGAAGCAATAAATAGTGTGGGGATAGAGTAAGTGGAGTTGGCAGATAAAGAGTAAGACAGAAAAAGAGGGACAGAGAAGAAAGATTGGCCTCATCTGTAGACTTTGAAAGGATTCTCATCTCCTCTCATCTATGTGGCTGTGCTGGGAGACAGAGAGGGAGAGGGAGCCAGGGGCACCTGCAATGGAGCATTAGCCAAAAGCCCCATTATCACTTCAAAGCTGGACTCTGATGGAGGAGGCCTGAGTGACACTGGGGCCCTACAGAGGATGAAACACTGCACAGAGATAGGAGTAGAAGGCCTCCTCCTTCTGTCAGCTTTCCCCGTTCTTCCTCTATCACCTCCCTCCCCCCCCGCCCCTTTTGCTGTACCTAACTTCCTCTCTGTCATCTACCTTGTCCTGCCTTCCTTATCACTTTCCTTCCCTTCCCCTCTGTTATTTTCTCCCTACGTCTTATCTGTATGTTTAACACCTGGCTGCTTGGTTGGCAAGCTCTATATTCTGAGATCTCTCTCTACTCCGTCTCCCTCCTGCCTGAATTTCTCCATCTTCTCTGGCTTATAAAAGGCCTGGGGACTGGAGGCCCTGATGAGCCCCAGGCTGTGGTAATGAGCTTGCAGACCCTTTCATGTGGAGATCAAGCCGATGGCTGGAGGGGGTGTTGTTGGTGCTGGTGTTAGTGAAGTGGATATTACCAGCACAGGATTTGTGGCCTGTGGAATAGAAAAGTAGTGATTCCACCCCGGGCCAGACCAGACCTGGAGATGCAAACAGTTACCGTGAAGTCAAAGAGCGTCCAAAGCCAGACACAGAGACACACACGTCAAAGAATGTGGCAAATCATTATAGTCTATGTAAGTTATAGCATTCCTCTGTCTAATACATTTTCCTGGAGAACTTTACTGATATTTACAGGCCACAGAAGGTCAGATACTTCAGGCAGGACAACAGTATAGAAAATAAATCAATGGCAGACACACAAACTCATACAGCATTTTATATTACTACTCACTGCTTGCTCTCTGAGTGTGTCAACACTTCATAAATTTTCCATTTGAATAAGTCCAGGGAAAAAGAAAGAGCGACTGAGGGATATTTTAACGACATCTGATGTTGATTTGAATTCGCCCAGAAGCAACATCACCTCTCCTTAAATCCTTCTTGCCCAGCCAGTTAAATCCTTCAAAACCAATCTACGCATGCATATGTGTGTCTATTAATCCGTAATGCCTGGCCACACACCATTATCACTCCCTCCCCGTGACACCTTCATTAGGCCCACAGATAGGGATTAGTTGTGTACTGTAGATTAGGCCACTTTTCTATCCACATAATAATTAAATTACTATGTTTATGCATATTAGGGTTGCAGCTGATGACTATTTTCCTTACTGATTGGTTTTACTCTGTTGCATGTCAGAAAATAGTTAATGTCTATCAGAATCTTACTTTGCCTGATGTAACGTCTTCAAATGATTTGCTTTGGCTGACCAACCACTCCAAACCAAACGTCATTCAATTTACAATAGCTTAAAACAGAGAAAAGTTGTAAATGTGTTTAGAAAGAAGGTTACTGTCTGTGTGAATTGTACGCTGGGAGCACAGGGGATATGCCCAGGTTCCACTTCATAAAGCTGTTATAAAAGAGAGGACATTCAAGGCTAACAAAGAGTTTTCACATGAACAAGCTAACAGACTGGTGGCCAACAGCCCGCCACACTTCTTCAACACTCCTTTTACCCATTTTATTTCCCCTTTTCTCTCCTTCCCCCCCTCACTCAACACTTTGTCATTCCTTCTCCAGTTAATAAATAATAAAAATTAAAAAAATCTTTATTTGGGAGTGTAGATCACACTGGAGTATCAATTTTAGAAACAGAAGAGGCCTTTTACAGGAGTTGTTACTGAGACAACCTTTGACAAGAAGTAATGGTGGAAGCCCAGTCATGCATTGATTCGTGATAAATATCTCGGTGAAATCATGAAAGCTTGAACCAGTTATCTGGGTGAGTTTTATTATTCATATTCCCTTTTCTTTTTATAGTATAGCTCCTAATAGTTTCTATGGAGACTGAATTGGCAGAGTGATTTTATGCTGCATTTGGCCCCTCGGCAATCTCACCCTTAATCACCTTCCTACCTGTGTTTCTGCATAAAGCTGAAAGATGGTGATAGATCTGTGTTAACACCCTCGTTGTTCCAAGGGTGGAGAGATGGAGAACTGATAAAAGTTTGTTTCACAGTACGAGCAAAGTCAAAGCTTCGGGATGTCGGTGTCAACAGCTAAATTACTTAAAAGTCTCCTCTGGTGATTTTAGAGAAGTTTTCAGAATCCTGTCAGACCTGAGTTAGACAGAGTACAATAACAAAGACATTTTCGATGTTTGACAGATGTCTCAGAGCGGAAGAGAAAAGATTATGTAATATTTTATTTTTCCCAACTTTGTGCTTTTCTGGCTTCACTCCCGGCCTCCCTTCATACTTTTTTTTTTGCGGATGTGGAGAGAAGGCTGGGGAAGAAAAAAAAATGTAAAAGTCAGATTGGTTTTTTTTGTTTTTTTTTTGTTCTTCAAGCTGTGACAGTGAGCCGAGCAGAGTTGAACGGAGACGTCCAACGGGGTTAGAGAAGCACTGCCTTGTTTCCCAGGCAGGCACCCTCTTTGTGACATGGTTAAAGATGTGTCCTAACACCATTCCCATCACCCCTAGTCCCCTCCTCTCCCCACCTTGGCTCTCATCCCTCCATCCCTCCCTCCATCCCCGGAGAATAGCCTGCCCTTTGCTCAAGCCATTCCGTCTCCTTGGAGCTCATTGTTCCCTGGTTGCTAGGCAATAGCTGGGGCCTCATTTGGTCACCTTGGATACAGGGGGGAGCCTGGGTATTTGGTATGGGGTCAGGGCTGACAGAGGTGATGTGAAGGTGTGTGTACGTGTGCGTGCGTGCCTGCATGCGTGGGTGCGTGCGTGCATGCAGGCGTGGGTGTGTGTGTGTGTGTGTGTGGTGTGTTTGGTTAAGGGTCAGGCGTGACAGCGCTGGTACAAAAGGGTGGGGTGTGACCAACCCCTCCTTCACTATTTATTAGCCTATTCAATCACCCACTCCTCTACTCCAAGCCAGGCTGGGCCAGGAGGCAGCCGAGCTGTCAGTCAACAGGGAGGGGGAGGGGCAGAAAACATAATTAATGTGTAACACAAGAGCTGCTGAATTGCTCTAAAGAGAAAATTAAAGAAACAAGCAGCCACTGCAGCCGCAATTACACACCGCTGAATAGACCCGTGTCTTTGAGTTGCCAATACTGTTTCAGGCATTCACACCTGCTCTCTCATCTCTCATCTCTCACCCTCGCTCTCCCTATCTCTCTCTCTCTCTCTCTCTCTCTCTCTCTCTCTCTCTCTCTCTCTCTCTCTCTCTCCATCTTTCTTTTCATCTAAACTGTGTGTTTCTCTCATTCTGTAAAACACACACCAGGGGAGAGCCTCTTTGTCAATCGCCCTCCTGAATTCCAATCCTCAATCGTCAAGCTAGCCGTGGCTGGCCGGCCTTGGAGAGCCCTGGAGTGGCTTTCATAAACCTCCACCACACACACACACACACACACACACTCACTCACACATACAAACCTATAGTATTGTTGCCAAAGCTTAAGCACTCATCAGGAGAGTACGAGTGGTAAAATGAGCAAAACGGAGAGGAACATTTTTTTTTTGAAAATGAGCTCCTATTCAAATTAGGCCCATCCTCGCCCCCCTCTTTCTTTCCCCCTCTACCTCTCCGTGTTTCTACATTTGTCACAATTACAGAAAAAAGGAGGACCCAAACGCACGACACGAGGCAGGAGGTAGAAACAGAAGGCGAGCTTTACTTACAAAAGCTGCTAAGCAAAAACAGAAGGGGAGCTGATGAAAAAACAAAACAAAAAAATCAGGGAAGAAACTGACATCTAACAACAGTAGGAGAAGACACTAGAAAAAAACGTCAGGAAAGCAATAATACCGTGTGACAGAACGACATATGACAATCTGGCCACTTAAAAGTGGAGAGAGAGGAACTTGTGAACACGTGGTTACAACATGGGAAGTCGTGTGCATGGTATGATTGGCTTTAAAATGGTTAAGTCGCAAGAACATCACTGAGACAACGGCAACATGGAGTCTACCAATTTAGCAAGCTACCAGGCGAGTAATGTAATGCAGGAAAGGCAAAGAGGGAGAACAAGGCCATTGGGAACATCATCATTTTCGGACGACTAAAAGTACAATTTATTAACTTAACAATGAAAGATTAACTTCACCATTGCATGAAATGTCAGCAAACACATCATAACTCATGGACGGGCAGCTTTAAGAAAATTCCAAAGTCCGAGATTGTGATTCCCACAAGAGGGCAGAGTTTATATGGACTCTTCTCATGAACACGGTAAATACGACCCCATTTGAAGGCAGCATTTACATTTATACAGGGGCTGATTGGATGATAAGACACAAGTCAGTGTGAAATCTGGCAGGAAAAGACACAAAGCAAGCAAGTAAACACACCAAAACACATGGGGTGAGTGATTACAAATAAAACAGGAAATATAACATTATAGTCCATGTGGTGCATGTGACAGCGGGGTTAGCTGAAAACCCCTGTTCTCTAATATCATCCAGTTAGGCTGTATATCCCTGTGCCCTTAGAGCAAAACCATTAATGACTGTTTTACCCCCAAATTATGCTTCATTAAGGATGACTCACTGTCAGTGTTATGTGTCTGAGTCACCAGTGTGTGTTTTATTTAACTTTTAAGCACAAGCTAGAGGCGAACATTTCCTCTTCTGTCTGTCTGTCTGTCCCTCCCACTACCTTTGTCTCTTCCTTTTGCGTTAAAGTGTGTCACAGCTGTCTGTTTTGTCCCGGCAAAAACATGAGAAGCGACCAGCTTGCACCCAGAATGGATTTTGCAATCCACTGCAGAAAAGGTCTGTGGTTGCTGTGCAAAAAAAAGTATTCCCTCGGGAATCTGTTTTCCTCCTGCAGCGTCTGCATGTGTGTGTTCCAAAACCAACCATGGAGCTAAAATTGTTGCAAATTACCAGCTAAATCGCTGCCTTGTGTCCTCAGCACTCATAATGAGTCAGTAGGAATGTGATCCCCTCACCTGAGCTGTAACCGATAGCAGATATAAAGGGGATCAAACGTGTGCGTGCAGAGGGAGAAGAAGACGGCCTGGCACTGTGGAGGGCATACCTGCGCTAAGAGGCAGGGTGTGTCAGGCCTCTCAGGGTTCAGAGCTCTGACAAAACCACAGCGGTAATGCAGCAGAAATCGACTCCAGAAACTGGCATATGAACTTGGAATCAGTGTGATATTGGGAGGCTGCTTTCGGAGCCTTTCACAGTTTCCGGAAGAGTCATTAAGGAATCATTGAGTGCGGGTGCAGAGAGATTCATATTCATGGATTTCATCAAAACAAGTTATTAAAAGCGGCCAATGCATTCATATAGTGGGTCGGCTGAA